>NC_060173.1:117244316-117519316 GCF_021184085.1 Oncorhynchus gorbuscha | reverse complement strand
AAGAGGAGGTGTTGTCTGTAAAGAGGAGGTGTTGTCTGTAAAGAGGAGGTGTTGTCTGTAAAGAGGAGGTGTTGCTCTGTAAAGAGGTGTTGGTCTGTAAAGAGGAGGTGTTGGTCTGTAAAGAGGTGTTATCTGTAAAGAGGAGGTGTTGTCTTTAAAGAGGAGGTGTTGTCTGTGAAATGGAGGTGTTGTCTGTGAAGTGGAGGTGTTGTCTGTGAAGAGGAGGTGTTGTTTGTAAATAGGAGGTGTTGTCTGTAAAGAGGGGGTGTTGTCTGTAAAGAGGAGGTGTTGTCTATACAGAGGAGTTGTTGTCTGTAAAGAGGAGGTGTTGTCTGTAAAGAGGAGGTGTTGTCTGTAAAGAGGAGGTGTTGTCTGTAAAGAGGAGGTGTTGCTCTGTAAAGAGGTGTTGGTCTGTAAAGAGGAGGTGTTGGTCTGTAAAGAGGAGGTGTTGGTCTGTAAAGAGGAGGTGGTGGTCTGTAAAGAGGAGGTGGTGGTCTGTAAAGAGGAGGTGTTGTCTGTAAAGAGGAGGTGTTGTCTGTAAAGAGGAGGTGTTGTCTGTAAAGAGGAGGTGTTGTCTGTGAAGAGGAGGTGTTGTTTGTAAATAGGTGTTGTCTGTAAAGAGGTGTTGTCTGTAAAGAGGGGGTGTTGTCTGTAAAGAGGTGGTGTTGTCTGTAAAGAGGAGGTGTTGTCTGTAAAGAGGAGGTGTTGTCTGTAAAGAGGAGGTGTTGGTCTGTAAAGAGGTGTTATCTGTAAAGAGGAGGTGTTGTCTTTAAAGAGGAGGTGTTGTCTGTGAAGTGGAGGTGTTGTCTGTGAAGTGGAGGTGTTGTTTGTAAATAGGAGGTGTTGTCTGTAAAGAGGTGTTGTCTGTAAAGAGGGGGTGTTGTCTGTAAAGAGGAGGTGTTGTCTATACAGAGGAGTTGTTGTCTGTAAAGAGGAGGTGTTGTCTGTAAAGAGGAGGTGTTGTCTGTAAAGAGGAGGTGTTGTCTGTAAAGAGGAGGTGTTGGTCTGTAAAGAGGAGGTGTTGGTCTGTAAAGAGGAGGTGTTGGTCTGTAAAGAGGAGGTGTTGGTCTGTAAAGAGGAGGTGGTGGTCTGTAAAGAGGAGGTGGTGGTCTGTAAAGAGGAGGTGTTGGTCTGTAAAGAGAAGGTTTTGGTCTGTAAAGAGGAGGTATTGGTCTGTAAAGACGAGGTGGTGGTGTAGGTCTGTAAAGAGGAGGTTTAGGTCTGTAAAGAGGAGGTGTTGGTCTGTAAAGAGGAGGTGTTGGTCTGTAAAGAGGAGGTGTTGGTCTGTAAAGAGGAGGTGGTGGTGTAGGTCTGTAAAGGGGAGGTGTAGGTCTGTAAAGAGGAGGTGGTGGTCTGTAAAGAGGAGGTGGTGGTCTGTAAAGAGGAGGTGGTGGTCTGTAAAGAGGAGTTGTAGGTCTGTAAAGAGGAGATGGTGGTCTGTAAAGAGGAGATGGTGGTCTGTAAAGAGGAGGTGGTGGTCTGTAAAGAGGAGGTGTTGGTCTGTAAAGAGGAGGTGGTGGTGTAGGTCTGTAAAGAGGAGGTGGTCTGTAAAGAGGAGGTGTTGTTTTGTGTTGTAACCTACCTGAGAGCAATATAAAATGATCACAGGTCTGAGCTGCCAGGTGTAGCCTACCTGAGAGCAGTATAGCGTGGTCACAGGTCTGGTAGAGACGACAGGACAGGTGTGTAGCCAGGGGCTGCTGGTGGCATCGCCTGGTGTTCTTGTTGAGCTCACAGCTGGACACTGGCATGTTGGGGCTGGTGAGGGGCAGAGGCTGGGGGCACTGGGCAAAGTCTGGGTGGTCTGTAAACTCACACAATATCATCACGTCACATGGTGTAGAGGTAGAGACTGCAGTTGACGTAGTCACCCTCTTGGTGCCTTAGTGGTGTATGGATCAGACAGATTTCTCTGCAGAGCTGCAGTTACATCAGGCTAACAGCACTACAGCATTGTGTCTCCATGTTGGCTAATATTGTGTACTCCTAGCCTGGTCCCCAGATCTGCTTGTGCTGTCTTGTCAACACGAAAGACCGGACAACCAGGCTACTTGTAAGCCTGGTTGGTTGGTCACCAACTCACCCACGCATCGTAGCCTCTGCGTCCGGTTGTTGTCCCTGACCCCGACCACCATGGGAAGGAAATGTATCTCACAGAGAGCCCCGCTGCTCTCCATCCTCCCCGGGCTGCTCCTGGGCCTCGACACGGTAGCCCTGCGGGCGCGCCCGCTCCCCGCCAGCCTCTCGCTGCCGCTCTGACGACGCTTCAGCTGGTTCTGACAGCGACTCTTTAGGGCCAGGGTCAGACACTCCTCTCCTGGAGACACAACAACAACAACAACAACACAGGTCAGGTCAGGTGAGACACAACACAACACATATCAAAACACAACACAACACACTCCCATGTCTACAGCCCCCCATGTCCACAGCCCAGGGCCCCCATGTCCACAGCCCCCCATGTCCCCAGCCCACCATGTCTACAGCCCCCATGTCTACAGCCCCCCATGTCCACAGCCCCCATGTCCACAGCCCAGGAACCCCATGTCCACAGCCCCCATGTCCACAGCCCAGGAACCCCATGTCCACAGCCCCCATGTCCACAGCCCCCATGTCCACAGCCCCCATGTCCCCAGCCCACCATGTCTACAGCCCCCATGTCTACAGCCCCCATGTCACAGCCCCCCATGTCCACAGCCCAGGAACCCCATGTCCACAGCCCAGGAACCCCATGTCCACAGCCCCCATTTCCACAGCCCAGGAACCCCATGTCCACAGCCCCCATGTCCACAGACCAGGAACCCCATGTCCACAGCCCCCATGTCCACAGCCCAGGAACCCCATGTCCACAGCCCCCATGTCCACAGCCCCCATGTCCACAGCCCAGGAACCCCATGTCCACAGCCCCCATGTCCACAGCCCAGGAACCCCATGTCCACAGCCCCCATGTCCACAGCCCAGGAACCCCATGTCCACAGCCCCCCATGTCCACAGCCCAGGAACCCCATGTCCACAGCCCCCATGTCCACAGCCCCCCATGTCCACAGCCCAGGAACCCCATGTCCACAGCCCCCATGTCCACAGCCCAGGAACCCCATGTCCACAGCCCCCATGTCCACAGCCCAGGAACCCCATGTCCACAGCCCCCATGTCCACAGCCCCCATGTCCACAGCCCACGAACCCCATGTCCACAGCCCCCATGTCCACAGCCCCCATGTCCACAGCCCACGAACCCCATGTCCACAGCCCCCATGTCCACAGCCCAGGAACCCCATGTCCACAGCCCCCATGTCCACAGCCCACGAACCCCATGTCCATAGCCCCCCATGTCCACAGCCCCCATGTCCACAGCCCAGGAACCCCATGTCCACAGCCCCCATGTCCACAGCCCCCATGTCCACAGCCCCCATGTCCCCAGCCCACCATGTCTACAGCCCCCATGTCTACAGCCCCCATGTCACAGCCCCCATGTCCACAGCCCAGGAACCCCATGTCCACAGCCCAGGAACCCCATGTCCACAGCCCCCATTTCCACAGCCCAGGAACCCCATGTCCACAGCCCCCATGTCCACAGACCAGGAACCCCATGTCCACAGCCCCCATGTCCACAGCCCAGGAACCCCATGTCCACAGCCCCCATGTCCACAGCCCCCATGTCCACAGCCCAGGAACCCCATGTCCACAGCCCCCATGTCCACAGCCCAGGAACCCCATGTCCACAGCCCCCCATGTCCACAGCCCAGGAACCCCATGTCCACAGCCCCCATGTCCACAGCCCAGGAACCCCATGTCCACAGCCCCCATGTCCACAGCCCCCATGTCCACAGCCCAGGAACCCCATGTCCACAGCCCCCATGTCCACAGCCCAGGAACCCCATGTCCACAGCCCCCCATGTCCACAGCCCAGGAACCCCATGTCCACAGCCCCCATGTCCACAGCCCCCATGTCCACAGCCCACGAACCCCATGTCCACAGCCCCCCATGTCCACAGCCCCCATGTCCACAGCCCACGAACCCCATGTCCACAGCCCCCATGTCCACAGCCCAGGAACCCCATGTCCACAGCCCCCATGTCCACAGCCCACGAACCCCATGTCCACAGCCCCTCCATGTCCACAGCCCCCATGTCCACAGCCCAGGAACCACAAGTCCACAGCCCCTCATGTCCACAGCCCAGCCCACCATGTTCACAGCCCAGGGCCCCCATTTCCACAGCCCAGGGCCCCCATTTCCACAGCCCAGGGCCCCCATTTCCACAGCCCAGGGCGCCCATTTCCACAGCCCAGGGCGCCCATTTCCACAGCCCAGGAACCCCATTTCCACAGCCCCCATGTCTACAGCTCCCCATGTCTACAGCCCCCATGTCCACAGCCCCTCATGTTCACAGACCAGCCCCCCATGTCTACAGCCCCCATTTCCACAGCCCCCATGTCTACAGCCCAGGAACCCCAAGTCCACAGCCCCTCATGTCCACAGCCCAGCCCACCATGTTCACAGCCCAGGGCCCCCATTTCCACAGCCCAGGGCCCCCATTTCCACAGCCCCCATGTCCACAGCCCCCATGTCCACAGCCCCCCATGTCTACAGCCCCCCACAGCCCATCATGTTCACAGCCCAGGAACCCCATGTCCACAGCCCCCCATGTCCACAGCCCCCATGTCCACAGCCCAGCAACCCCATGTCCACAGCCCCCATGTCCACAGCCCAGGAACCCCAAGTCCACAGCCCCCATGTCCACAGCCCAACCCACCATGTTCACAGCCCAGGGCCCCCATTTCCACAGCCCAGGGCGCCCATTTCCACAGCCCAGGAACCCCATTTCCACAGCCCCCATGTCTACAGCTCCCCATGTCCACAGCCCCCATGTCCACAGCCCCCCATGTCTACAGCCCCCCATGTCCACAGCCCGTCATGTTCACAGCCCAGTCACCTATGTCTACAGCCCCCATGTCCACAGCCCCCATGTCTACAGCCCCCCATGTCCACAGCCCCCCATGTCCACAGCCCCCATGTCTACAGCCCCCATGTCCACAGCCCCTCATGTTCACAGACCAGCCCCCATGTCTACAGCCCCCCATGTCCATAGCCCCCCATGTCTACAGCCCCCATTTCCACAGCCTCCCATGTCTACAGCCCCCATGTCTACAGCCCCCATGTCCACAGCCCCTCATGTTCACAGACCAGCCCCCATGTCTATGTCCAGCCCCCATTTCCACAGCCCCTCATGTCTACAGCCCCTCATGACCACAGCCCCCATGTCTACAGCCCCTCATGTCTACAGCTTCTCATGACCACAGCCCCCATGTCCACAGCCCCCCATGTCCACAGCCCAGGGCCCCCATGTCCACAGCCCCCATGTCCACAGCCCCCATGTCCACAGCCCCCAGGTCTACAGCCCCCATGTCCACGGCCCCCCATGACCACAGCCCCCAGGTCTACAGCCCCTCATGACCACAGCCCCCCATGTCTACAGCCCAGGGCCCCCATGTTTTCACTCACGAGACTCCCAGTTAGATAGCAACTGTTCATTTTGTTCCATAAAGATTATTTTTATAGTCGAAATACCTCCGTTTCTTGTCCATGTTTTGTTGAGAAATCCACTGGAAATTGCGGTCACGACAACGCCGAAAACTATCCAAATTAGATCCATAATATCGACAGAAACATGGCAAACGTTTTTTATAATCAATCCTCAAGGTGTTTTTCAAATATCTATTTGATAATCTATCAACCGGGACAATTGGCTTTCCAGTAGGAGCGGGAGGAACAATGGCCGCCTTTGTCTATTACGCACAAATCACTCTGAGAGCCACCACCTGACCACTGACACAATGTTGTCGTTCACGCTCATTTTTCAAAATAAAAGCCTGAAACTATGTCTAGTGGCACATTGGGGAAGCCATAGAAAAAGGAATCGGGTTGATATCCCTTTCAATGTTCAATAGGGATGCATAGAAAGACAGGGGTTTCAAAATAAGAGTCACTTCCTGATTGGATTTTTCTGATGCTTTCGCCTGCAATATCAGTTCTGTTATACTCACAGACAATAATTTTACAGTTTTGGAAACTTTAGAGTGTTTTCTATCCCAAGATGTCAATTATATGCATATTCTAGCATCTGGTCCTGAGAAACAGCCCATATACTTTGGGAACGTAATTTTTCAAAAAATGAAAATAATGCCCCCTACCCTTAAGAGGTTTTAACTGTGGTGACTAACCCATTTCCTGTTGTTAACTGTGGTGACTAACCCATTTCCTGTTGTTAACTGTGGTGACTAACCCATTTCCTGTTGTTAACGGTGGTGACTAACCCATTTCCTGTTGTTAACTGTGGTGACTAACCCATTTCCTGTTGTTAACTGTGGTGACTAACCCATTTCCTGTTGTTAACTGTGGTGACTAACCCATTTCCTGTTGTTAACTGTGGTGACTAACCCATTTCCTGCCGTTGGTCTCTCTCTGTCCACTGTCATGTACTAGACTGGAGTGTGAGGGGCAGGGCTGTCATGTACTAGACTGTAGTGTGAGGGGCAGGGCAGGGCAGGGCAGGGCTGTACTAGACCGTAGTGTGAGGGGCAGGGCTGTACTAGACTGTAGTGTGAGGGGCAGGGCAGGGCTGTCATGTACTAGACTGTAGTGTGAGGGGCAGGGCAGGGCTGTCATGTACTAGACTGGAGTGTGAGGGGCAGGGCAGGGCTGTACTAGACTGTAGTGTGAGGGGCAGGGCTGTACTAGACTGTAGTGTGAGGGGCAGGGCTGTACTAGACTGTAGTGTGAGGGGCAGGGCTGTACTAGACTGTAGTGTGAGGGGCAGGGCTGTACTAGACTGTAGTGTGAGGGGCAGGGCTGTACTAGACTGTAGTGTGAGGGGCAGGGCAGGGCTGTCATGTACTAGACTGTAGTGTGAGGGGCAGGGCTGTCATGTACTAGACTGGAGTGTGAGGGGCAGGGCTGTACTAGACTGTAGTGTGAGGGGCAGGGCTGGGCTGTACTAGACTGTAGTGTGAGGGACAGGGTAGGGCTGTCATGTACTAGACTGTAGTGTGAGGGGCAGGGCTGTCATGTACTAGACTGGAGTGTGAGGGGCAGGGCTGTACTAGACTGGAGTGTGAGGGGCAGGGCAGGGCTGTCATGTACTAGACTGGAGTGTGAGGGGCAGGGCTGTACTAGACTGTAGTGTGAGGGGCAGGGCTGTACTAGACTGTAGTGTGAGGGGCAGGGCTGTACTAGACTGTAGTGTGAGGGGCAGGGCTGTACTAGACTGTAGTGTGAGGGGCGGGGATGTCATGTACTAGACTGTAGTGTGAGGGGCGGGGCAGGGCTGTACTAGACTGTAGTGTGAGGGGCAGGGCAGGGCTGTACTAGACTATAGTGTGAGGGGCAGGGCTGGGCTGTACTAGACTGGAGTGTGAGGGGCAGGGCAGGGCAGGGCTGTACTAGACTGTAGTGTGAGGGGCAGGGCAGGGCTGTACTAGACTGTAGTGTGAGGGGCAGGGCAGGGCTGTACTAGACTGTAGTGTGAGGGGCAGGGCAGGGCTGTACTAGACTGTAGTGTGAGGGGCAGGGCAGGGCTGTACTAGACTGTAGTGTGAGGGGCAGGGCAGGGCTGTACTAGACTGTAGTGTGAGGGGCAGGGCTGGGCTGTCATGTACTAGACTGTAGTGTGAGGGGCGGGGATGTCATGTACTAGACTGTAGTGTGAGGGGCAGGGCAGGGCTGTACTAGACTGTAGTGTGAGGGGCAGGGCAGGGCTGTACTAGACTGTAGTGTGAGGGGCAGGGCTGGGCTGTACTAGACTGGAGTGTGAGGGGCAGGGCAGGGCTGTACTAGACTGTAGTGTGAGGGGCAGGGCAGGGCTGTACTAGACTGTAGTGTGAGGGGCAGGGCAGGGCTGTACTAGACTGTAGTGTGAGGGGCAGGGCAGGGCTGTACTAGACTGTAGTGTGAGGGGCAGGGCTGGGCTGTACTAGACTGGAGTGTGAGGGGCAGGGCAGGGCTGTACTAGACTGTAGTGTGAGGGGCAGGGCAGGGCTGTCATGTACTAGACTGGAGTGTGAGGGGCAGGGCAGGGCTGTACTAGACTGTAGTGTGAGGGGCAGGGCAGGGCTGTACTAGACTGTAGTGTGAGGGGCAGGGCAGGGCTGTACTAGACTGTAGTGTGAGGGGCAGGGCAGGGCTGTACTAGACTGTAGTGTGAGGGGCAGGGCAGGGCAGGGCTGTACTAGACTGTAGTGTGAGGGGCAGAGCAGGGCTGTACTAGACTGTAGTGTGAGGGGCCGAGCAGGGCAGGGCTGTACTAGACTGTAGTGTGAGGGGCCGAGCAGGGCAGGGCTGTACTAGACTGTAGTGTGAGGGGCAGGGCAGGGCTGTACTAGACTGTAGTGTGAGGGGCAGGGCAGGGCTGTACTAGACTGTAGTGTGAGGGGCAGGGCTGGGCTGTAATGTACTAGACTGTAGTGTGAGGGGCGGGGATGTCATGTACTAGACTGGAGTGTGAGGGGCAGGGCTGGGCTGTCATGTACTAGACTGGAGTGTGAGGGGCAGGGCAGGGCTGTACTAGACTGTAGTGTGAGGGGCAGGGCTGTACTAGACTGTAGTGTGAGGGGCAGGGCTGTACTAGACTGTAGTGTGAGGGGCAGGGCAGGGCTGTCATGTACTAGACTGTAGTGTGAGGGGCAGGGCAGGGCTGTACTAGACTGTAGTGTGAGGGGCAGGGCAGGGCTGTACTAGACTGTAGTGTGAGGGGCAGGGCTGTGCTGTCATGTACTAGACTGTAGTGTGAGGGGCAGGGCAGGGCTGTCATGTACTAGACTGTAGTGTGAGGGGCAGGGCAGGGCTGTCATGTACTAGACTGTAGTGTGAGGGGCAGGGCTGGGCTGTACTAGACTGTAGTGTGAGGGGCAGGGCTAGGCTGTCATGTACTAGACTGTAGTGTGAGGGGCAGGGCAGGGCTGTACTAGACTGTAGTGTGAGGGGCAGGGCAGGGCTGTACTAGACTGTAGTGTGAGGGGCAGGGCAGGGCAGGGCTGTACTAGACTGTAGTGTGAGGGGCAGGGCTAGGCTGTCATGTACTAGACTGTAGTGTGAGGGGCGGGGATGTCATGTACTAGACTGTAGTGTGAGGGGCAGGGCAGGGCTGTCATGTACTAGACTGTAGTGTGAGGGGCTGGGCTGTCATGTACTAGACTGTAGTGTGAGGGGCAGGGCAGGGCTGTCATGTACTAGACTGTAGTGTGAGGGGCAGGGCTGTCATGTACTAGACTGTAGTGTGAGGGGCAGGGCTGTACTAGACTGTAGTGTGAGGGGCAGGGCAGGGCTGTACTAGACTGGAGTGTGAGGGGCAGGGCAGGGCTGTACTAGACTATAGTGTGAGGGGCAGGGCAGGGCTGTACTAGACTGTAGTGTGAGGGGCAGGGCTGGGCTGTAATGTACTAGACTGTAGTGTGAGGGGCAGGGCTGTCATGTACTAGACTGTAGTGTGAGGGGCAGGGCTGGGCTGTCATGTACTAGACTGGAGTGTGAGGGGCAGGGCTGTCATGTACTAGACTGTAGTGTGAGGGGCAGGGCAGGGCTGTCATGTACTAGACTGTAGTGTGAGGGGCAGGGCAGGGCAGGGCAGGGCTGTCATGTACTAGACTGTAGTGTGAGGGGCAGGGCTGTCATGTACTAGACTGTAGTGTGAGGGGCAGGGCAGGGCTGTCATGTACTAGACTGTAGTGTGAGGGGCTGGGCAGGGCTGTCATGTACTAGACTGGAGTGTGAGGGGCAGGGCAGGGCTGTCATGTACTAGACTGGAGTGTGAGGGGCAGGGCTGGGCTGTCATGTACTAGACTGGAGTGTGAGCGGCAGGGCTGGGCTGTCATGTACTAGACTGGAGTGTGAGGGGCAGGGCTGGGCTGTCATGTACTAGACTGGAGTGTGAGGGGCAGGGCAGGGCTGAGAAGTTAAAAGGGTCAGTAGAGAGACACAGTTGAGAGTTGTGGAACTCCTACCTCCTGTCCCAGTGCAGCAGGGTGGAGAGGCTGAAATGTCTGGGTAGAGGGTGGTGGGTGGTGCTAAGGACAGCATCCACTCAAGATGAATAATGGAGAGATGTTATTGTGAAAACATGACTGGTGACTGTGGCTGGGTCCAGCCATGCATCTGGGTCCTCTACTACCCCAGCAGGGTGTCTACCACCTGGCATCGCCTGAGAGCTCTCTTCTCTCAAGTTGCTTACTGCTTACAAAACTCTCTCTCTCTCTCTCTCTCTCTCTCTCTCTACTCTCTCTCTCTCTCTCTCTCTCTCTCTCTCTCTCTCTCTCTCACACTCTCACAGGCGCACACACACACACACACACACACGGTACACTCACGGTACACACGGTACACACGGTACACACACACACACACACACGGTACACACACACACACACACACACACACACACACACACACACACACACACACACACACACACACACACACACACACACACACACACACACACACACACACACACACACACACACACACGGTACACTCACGGTACACACGGTACACACGGTACACACACACACACACACACACACACACACACACACACACACACACACACACACACACACACACACACACACACACACACACACACACACACACACACACACACACGGTACACACACACACACGGTACACACACGGTACACACACGGTACACACACACACACACACACACACACACACACACACACACACACACACACACACACACACACACACACACACACACACACACACACACACACACACACACACACACACACACGGTATAGACATGGTACACACACACACACACTGTCCTGTTGCGATTCTCTCACAGTGCTCTCAACCCTTCCGCTTACTGTCTCTGCAGTGTGTAGGAGAAGAATCTGATGATTTCCCCTTACAGCCTCATTAGAATACCAAAAGGTCTCCTTCTTATAGGAGTTAAGCTGTGTAACTTCTAACCATATTTGTTTTTAAAGAGAAGAGAGGTGTCCCGTACTTACAGCCTGAACAAGTGGTTTGATTAATGGTTGAAACAACTGTCCGAGTCATATTTTAAAATATTCTATAACAAACCAATCTGGAATATCATTACCTAATAAAACTCCTTTAAGGAAATTCTCAACCGGCTGGTAGAGCATACTATCACAATGGATTTAGAGGTGGATATGAAATAAATATTTACTTGGTCATACGCCCCCCTCCCCCGCCCCCCGGCCCCCCTCCTGCATCAATTAACATCATTTGAGTCCTTTTTTGGGTGGACTCATATTTCAGGAATATGAAAATAGCTCAAAAGCAAACACTTTGGGCTGTTATGATATGTCAGTAAAACAAACAAAAAATGCTGTCGGGTGAATATGACAACGTGCAATATATATAGTGGTTTAACCACATTTCATGACTCACGGGATCAATTAATCAATATTCCGACTTGAAGTCACCTATAATATAATGCCTATAATAGTCATAGAACAAGGGACATTGCACTATACATCAGCTGAAAACGCATTCATTTAAATGGAATTGAATATTCATGTTCGGACATACAAAAGTACGATTATTTGTACCAATACCTACCCACCTATATAAGTAATTGAAGCAGACCTGAAAATATGTTTGAGATGAGTAAAAAATGCTAGGCCGATACAAATTGCCTATCGACTAAGGCAGTGCTGATATGAGCATGTTGTGAATTCTTAACTGTGTGGTAGAGCTCTGTTATTTCCTAAATAAACATCAAGTTTAAACATTTTTTTTTAGGGGGGGGGGTTCTTATTTGCATTGTTAGTAATACGATTTATAAAAATGTTTTTCAAGAAGGGACAATTAAAGGGTTTAAGACTACATTTGACCTTACATTTAGGCTACTTCATCTTTAAACGGGATAGCTTTTCAAGCCTTTATTGTAGAATAAAATTAAGACATTTACCCTCCGACCGGGTAGACACTGGTTGAATCAACGTTGTTTCCACCCACGGAGGAATAGACATTGAATTGATGTCTGTGCCCAGTGGGAAGAAATAAGTTATAAATTGAGATATCATATTAAAAGTGTATTTTTCAAAGTTATACATTTTATATTAATTTGTTCTTACCTAAATACATTCCATCCATATGTGCACATTTCTTCTTGGTCGTGTTTAGGTCCACATAAAAGAGAACTACAGGATGTCCGAAACTCTCTCCGGGACTGGGATCCAACACCAATACGGCATCATGCGCAGTCGATCCCGGGAAGAAATCGTGATGTCTTCTACTGTCCTCCAGTACCGAACTCATACCGTAACCGCCCTGCTTCGGCGGTAGCATCCCAGAAGAATAGGAATCTGGGAGAATGGCGAGTACTTTCTCGGAGTTTGGCTCGGAAACGTACACGGCCACCCCGCTGAGCTGAAGATGGGACAGACGCTTACATTCGCCCTCAGACAGAGATACTCTGCGGCACAGGTTTAACTTCAGGTACTGAAACCCGGTCTTCACCCACCGGTCCAAGCGGCCAAACTTCACCTGGGAGCCACGGGAGTCACCCAGGAATAGAACCAAGATCAAAAGAGACACGCGCATCCACTTGAGCCTCATGGTTTTGTTGGAAAAAAGATTTGCCATTACGCGCGTGCCTATTGATTTATTCCACTTATTATTATATATATATATATCTTTTTATAAACTCTCTCAATTATAGGCTACCACTTTCCAAAACTTTAATGTAATGTTTATTTTGGAATATTAACTCTCTGTAGACGCTTCCTCGACGGCTCCCAACTGTCTTATCAAATGTGAGAGATGCAGCTCTCTACATTAAATGGGGACATCAAAAGGCTCAGAGCGGCGGCCTGATGGAGAGTACTGTGCAACAGTAACTCCATCCCACAGGCTCTGACACGCTGGTAAACAAAAGGGGAGAGTGGGAGTTAGAGGGGGGGCTCTTAAGGAACCCGGTGCAGCATGAGGATGGGGATAAGAGGCTACCTGGCTGTCAACGGCAGGAAGAGCGCATCATAGACGCACGGCGCGTCCACTTTTGTTCCAAAGAATGCTGAGCAGGAGTCAATACTGGAAAGGGTGATTCACATAAAAAATATAGTCCTATTGATTATGAAATAAACCAATATGCTTTTACACAATATCTACTCTATCTTTAAAAAAACACTTTGTATGTTTTCCACAGGTTGTTCACTGGGAAGACATCGTCAAATCACATGTTATTTGTCACATGCCCCGAATACAACAGGTGTAGGTAGACCTTACAGTGAAATGCTTATTTACAAGCCCTTAACCAATAATGTTTTAAGAAAATCCCTAAAAAAGTAAGAGATAAGAATAAGTAATAATTAAAGTGAGGGGCTATATACAGGGGAGTACCGTACAAAATCAACGTGTCAATGTGGAGGCTATATACAGGGGAGTACCGTACAAAATCAACGTGTCAATGTGGAGGCTATATACAGGGGAGTACCGTACAAAATCAACGTGTCAATGTGGAGGCTATATACAGGGGGTACCGGTACAGAGTCAATGTGGAGGCTATATACAGGGGGTACTGGTACAGAGTCAATGTGGATGCTATATACAGGGGGTACTGGTACAGAGTCAATGTGGAGGCTATATACAGGGTGTACTGGTACAGAGTCAATGTGGAGGCTATATACAGGGTGTACTGGTACAGAGTCAATGTGGAGGCTATATACAGGGGGTACTGGTACAGAGTCAATGTGGAGGCTATATACAGGGGGTACTGGTACAGAGTCAATGTGGAGGCTATATACAGGGGGTACCGGTACAGAGTCAATGTGGAGGCTATATACAGGGTGTACCGGTACAGAGACAATGTGGAGGCTATATACAGGGGGTACCGGTACAGAGTCAATGTGGAGGCTATATACAGGGGGTACCGGTACAGAGTCAATGTGGAGGCTATATACAGGGGGTACCGATACAATACTGCTCTACTACAGTCCCATCGATGAGAATGGGGGTGTACACTGTCCTCCTTTTCCTGTAGTCCACAATCATCTCCTTTGTCTTGATCATGTTGAGGGAGAGGTTGTTGTCAACCTTAGGTCTCTGACCTCCTCCCGATAGGCTGTCTCATCGCTGTCGGTGATCAGTGTCGTCAGCAAACTTAATGATGGTGTTGGAGTCGTGCCTGGCCATGCAGTCACAAGTGAACAGGGAGTACAGGAGGGGACTGAGCACGCACCCCTGAGGGGTCCCCGTGTTGAGGATCAGCGTGGCAGATGTGTTGTTACCTTCCCTCACCACCTGGGGACGGCCCGTCAGGAAGTCCAGGATCCAGTTGCAGAGGGAGGTGTTTAGTCCCAGGGTCCTTAGCTTAGTGATGAGCTTTGAGGGCACTATGGTGCTGAACACTGAGGTGAGGTCAATGAATAGCATTCTGACATAGGTGTTCCTTTTGTCCAGGTGGGAAAGGGCAGCGTGGAGTACAATAGAGATTGCGGTATGGACATTGGAGTGGGTCTAGGGTTTTTGGGATGATGGTGTTGATATGAACCATTACCAGCCTTTCAAAGCATTTCATGGCTACAGTGTTACAGGTCGTTAGTCATTTAGGCAGGTTACGTTAGTGTTCTTGGGCACAGGGACTATGGTGGTCTGCTTGAAACATGTTGGTATTACAGACTCAGACAGGGAGAGGTTGAAAATATCAGTGAAGCCACTCGCCAGTTGGTCAGCGCATGCTCGGAGTACACGTCCTGGTAATCTGTCTGGCCCTGCGGCCTTGTGAATGTTAACCTGTTTAAAGGTCTTACTCACATCGGCTGCGGAGAGCGTAACCACACAGTCGTCTGGAACAGCTGGTGCTCTCATGCATGTTTCAGTGTTACTTGCCTCGAAGCGAGCATAGAAGTTATTTAGCTTGTCTGGTAGGCTCGTGTCACTGGGCAGCTCTCGGCTGTACTTCCCATTGTAGTCTGTAATAGTTTGCAAGCCCTGCCACATCCGACGAGCGTCGGAGCCGGTGTAGTACGATTCGATCTTAGTCCTTGTATTGACGCTCTTTGCCTGTTTGATGGTTCGTCCTACAGAGTTGCAGATGCTCCCTAAAGAGGCAGTCCACATCCATTTTTTTTGTTGTTGACTAAATTGAATGAACGATATGCACCTGTTGATTCTGGAAGAATGTACCATACAAGCTTCAACTGTCACAGCCCCATCAAAACTCCCAAAATATAAGCTTGTTTAACCCCAATGTTTGTAAACAAAATAAATGTAAACAAACACGGTATAGCCTCATAATAGGGGTAATTCTATTATTTGGATAAAATGAGTGGTCAGTCCTTACACGCATAGCTCTGTCTATGAATTTGAGAGTGATTACAATGATTAAGTTCCATCCATTTTTTACCGAAACAGAGTGAGTATGCTTTGTTATTGATCCAACTTCAGACTGCCCCTTCGACTTCGAATACATACTTATAACTTAGTTATACCACCGTTCACATAGCTCTGAACTCGGCCCATGCCCATGCCCATGCCCATGCCCATGCCCATGCCCATGCCTAAAAGCCACAAATTGGATGATGGAAGAAAATGGCTGTCTCTGTCCAGCTCTGTGTACTACCAGGTGTATCCTGTACATATGACTAATTAATACATCTTGAAACCACAGCAATATATTTAGAGTTATAAGGTTTATATTGTTCTAATTGTAGACATTTCAGTTACATATCATGGTTTAAATATTCTCCATGTTATGTTAATTAGGGGGGGGGGTAACATGGCTGCCATAGACTGTTGAAGTGTCATAACACAGAAACTGCATCGGGCCTTTACTCTCTAAATACATGGCTCTGTTTGAAGCTAGTGCCATCTAGTGGCTATGGGTGGCCTACAACATACTCCAACCGCATCAAACATTCAGTTCATTCAGTGTCCACTAAGGGTCCCCGTTGTCAAAGTTAAAAGAGAACAGCTGCCTGGACGCTGACCTGGCGCAGTGACCACATCTTGAGTTATAGACTACATATATATATATATATACATATATAGGGTGTCAAAAATTCCGTTCACTTTCCCAAAGAAATCCTGGCAGATTGTCTTTACAACTAATTTCTTATCCTGGTTAGAATATTCCGGATTTCCTGCTTATTCCCTCATGATCCCGGGAATCTTCCAATCTGTTTTTTTTGGGGGGGGTGTGTTTTGGGAAAGTTGCAACACAACAGCCCTGATTGTAATAATTCACCAGTCCCTTATCATTATCATTATTATTATTATTATTATTATTATTATTATTATTATTATTATTATTATCATTATTTATTATTATTATTATTATTATTATTATTATTATTATTATTATTATTATTAAATATTATTATTATTATTATTATCATTATTATTATTATTATTAATTATTATTATTATTATTATTATTATTATTATTATTATTATTATTATTATTATCATTATCATTATTATTATTATTATTATTATTATTATTATTATTATTATTATTATTATTATTATTAATTATTATTATTATTACTATTATCATTATTATTATTATTATTATTAATTATTATTATTATTATTATTATTATTATTATTATTATTATTATTATTATTATTATCATTATCATTATTATTATTATTATTATTATTATTATTATTATTATTATTATTATTATTATTATTATTATTATTATTATTATTATTATTATTATTATTATTATTATTATTATTATTATTATTATTATTATTATTATTATTATCATTATTATTATTATTATTATTATTCACTCATATGCTTCAACTAGCAGAAGGGAAGTATACCAGTATTTGTTGTGTGATGTTTCTTCTATGCCTCCCGTAAAGCTAAAGTCCTAGTTGTGTCCGTTTGGGTGACCTTGCAACGTTTGTTTAAACAGGCGAGGTCAGCCATAATGTGTTTTTCAGCCCTCTATGCCTGTACTTTGTGAGGGCACTTCGCCTGCCATTTTGAGTGTCCTGATGTGTTACCTGCTGGGCAGAAGAGAAGTCCCTTTTTTCTCCACTTCCTGTCTGAATGACGTGCCCAAAGTAAACTGGCTGTTGCTCAGGTCCTGAAGTCAGGAAATGCATATCATTGGTACCATTGGAAAGAACACACTTTGAAGTCTGTAGAAATATTAAAATAATGTAGGACAGTCTTTGACTGATTATACTGTAGCAGTCTATGATGACTGATTATACTGTAGCAGCCTATGATGACTGATTATACTGTAGCAGTCTATGATGACTGATTATACTGTAGCAGCCTATGATGACTGATTATACTGTAGCAGTCTATGATGACTGATTATACTGTAGCAGCCTATGGAAGTCTATGATGACTGATTATACTGTAGCAGTCTATGGAAGTCTATGATGACTGATTATACTGTAGCAGCCTATGATGACTGATTATACTGTAGCAGTCTATGATGACTGATTATACTGTAGCAGCCTATGATGACTGATTATACTGTAGCAGTCTATGATGACTGATTATACTGTAGCAGCCTATGGAAGTCTATGATGACTGATTATACTGTAGCAGTCTATGGAAGTCTATGATGACTGATTATACTGTAGCAGCCTATGATGACTGATTATACTGTAGCAGTCTATGATGACTGATTATACTGTAGCAGCCTATGATGACTGATTATACTGTAGCAGTCTATGATGACTGATTATACTGTAGCAGCCTATGGAAGTCTATGATGACTGATTATACTGTAGCAGTCTATGGAAGTCTATGATGACTGATTATACTGTAGCAGCCTATGATGACTGATTATACTGTAGCAGTCTATGATGACTGATTATACTGTAGCAGCCTATGATGACTGATTATACTGTAGCAGTCTATGATGACTGATTATACTGTAGCAGTCTATGATGACTGATTATACTGTAGCAGTCTATGATGACTGATTATACTGTAGCAGTCTATGGAAGTCTATGATGACTGATTATACTGTAGCAGTCTATGATGACTGATTATACTGTAGCAGTCTATGATGACTGATTATACTGTAGCAGTCTATGATGACTGATTATACTGTAGCAGCCTATGATGACTGATTATACTGTAGCAGTCTATGATGACTGATTATACTGTAGCAGTCTATGATGACTGATTATACTGTAGCAGTCTATGATGACTGATTATACTGTAGCAGCCTATGATGACTGATTATACTGTAGCAATCTATGGAAGTATATGATGACTGATTATACTGTAGCAGCCTATGATGACTGATTATACTGTAGCAGTCTATGATGACTGATTATACTGTAGCAGTCTATGATGACTGATTATACTGTAGCAGCCTATGGAAGTCTATGATGACTGATTATACTGTAGCAGCCTATGGAAATCTATGATGACTGATTATACTGTAGCAGCCTATGGACATCTATGATGACTGATTATACTGTAGCAGCCTATGGAAGTCTATGATGACTGATTATACTGTAGCAGCCTATGGAAGTCTATGATGACTGATTATACTGTAGCAGTCTATGATGACTGATTATACTGTAGCAGCCTATGGAAATCTATGATGACTGATTATACTGTAGCAGCCTATGGAAATCTATGATGACTGATTATACTGTAGCAGCCTATGGAAGTCTATGATGACTGATTATACTGTAGCAGTCTATGATGACTGATTATACTGTATCAGCCTATGGAAGTCTATGATGACTGATTATACTGTAGCAGTCTATGATGACTGATTATACTGTAGCAGTCTATGGAAGTCTATGATGACTGATTATACTGTAGCAGCCTATGATGACTGATTATACTGTAGCAGCCTATGATGACTGATTATACTGTAGCAGTCTATGATGACTGATTATACTGTAGCAGTCTATGGAAGTCTATGATGACTGATTATACTGTAGCAGCCTATGATGACTGATTATACTGTAGCAGTCTATGATGACTGATTATACTGTAGCAGTCTATGATGACTGATTATACTGTAGCAATCTATGGAAGTCTATGATGACTGATTATACTGTAGCAGTCTATGATGACTGATTATACTGTAGCAGTCTATGATGACTGATTATACTGTAGCAGTCTATGATGACTGATTATACTGTAGCAGTCTATGATGACTGATTATACTGTAGCAGTCTATGATGACTGATTATACTGTAACAGTCTATGGGAGTCTATGATGACTGATTATACTGTAGCAGTCTATGATGACTGATTATACTGTAGCAGCCTATGGAAATCTATGATGACTGATTATACTGTAGCAGCCTATGGAAATCTATGATGACTGATTATACTGTAGCAGTCTATGGAAATCTATGATGACTGATTATACTGTAGCAGCCTATGGAAGTCTATGATGACTGATTATACTGTAGCAGCCTATGGAAGTCTATGATGACTGATTATACTGTAGCAGTCTATGATGACTGATTATACTGTAGCAGTCTATGATGACTGATTATACTGTAGCAGTCTATGATGACTGATTATACTGTAGCAGTCTATGATGACTGATTATACTGTAGCAGTCTATGATGACTGATTATACTGTAGCAGCCTATGATGACTGATTATACTGTAGCAGTCTATGATGACTGATTATACTGTAGCAGTCTATGATGACTGATTATACTGTAGCAGCCTATGGAAGTCTATGATGACTGATTATACTGTAGCAGTCTATGATGACTGATTATACTGTAGCAGTCTATGATGACTGATTATACTGTAGCAGTCTATGATGACTGATTATACTGTAGCAGCCTATGATGACTGATTATACTGTAGCAGTCTATGATGACTGATTATACTGTAGCAGTCTATGATGACTGATTATACTGTAGCAGTCTATGGAAGTCTATGATGACTGATTATACTGTAGCAGTCAATGATGACTGATTATACTGTAGCAGTCTATGATGACTGATTATACTGTAGCAGTCTATGATGACTGATTATACTGTAGCAGTCTATGATGACTGATTATACTGTAGCAGCCTATGATGACTGATTATACTGTAGCAGCCTATGGAAGTCTATGATGACTGATTATACTGTAGCAGCCTATGGAAGTCTATGATGACTGATTATACTGTAGCAACCTATGGAAGTCTATGATGACTGATTATACTGTAGCAGCCTATGGAAGTCTATGATGACTGATTATACTGTAGCAGCCTATGATGACTGATTATACTGTAGCAGTCTATGGAAGTCTATGATGACTGATTATACTGTAGCAGCCTATGGAAGTCTATGATGACTGATTATACTGTAGCAGCCTATGGAAGTCTATGATGACTGATTATACTGTAGCAGTCTATGATGACTGATTATACTGTAGCAGTCTATGATGACTGATTATACTGTAGCAGTCTATGATGACTGATTATACTGTAGCAGTCTATGATGACTGATTATACTGTAGCAGTCTATGGAAGTCTATGATGACTGATTATACTGTAGCAGCCTATGGAAGTCTATGATGACTGATTATACTGTAGCAGCCTATGGAAGTCTATGATGACTGATTATACTGTAGCAGTCTATGATGACTGATTATACTGTAGCAGCCTATGGAAGTCTATGATGACTGATTATACTGTAGCAGCCTATGGAAGTCTATGATGACTGATTATACTGTAGCAGCCTATGGAAGTCTATGATGACTGATTATACTGTAGCAGTCTATGATGACTGATTATACTGTAGCAGCCTATGATGACTGATTATACTGTAGCAGCCTATGATGACTGATTATACTGTAGCAGCCTATGGAAGTCTATGATGACTGATTATACTGTAGCAGCCTATGGAAGTCTATGATGACTGATTATACTGTAGCAGCCTATGATGACTGATTATACTGTAGCAGCCTGTGATGACTGATTATACTGTAGCAGTCTATGATGACTGATTATACTGTAGCAGTCTATGATGACTGATTATACTGTAGCAGTCTATGATGACTGATTATACTGTAACAGCCTATGATGACTGATTATACTGTAGCAGCCTATGGAAGTCTATGATGACTGATTATACTGTAGCAGCCTATGATGACTGATTATACTGTAGCAGCCTATGATGACTGATTATACTGTAGCAGTCTATGATGACTGATTATACTGTAGCAGTCTATGGAAGTCTATGATGACTGATTATACTGTAGCAGCCTATGGAAGTCTATGATGACTGATTATACTGTAGCAGCCTATGGAAGTCTATGATGACTGATTATACTGTAGCAGTCTATGATGACTGATTATACTGTAGCAGCCTATGGAAGTCTATGATGACTGATTATACTGTAGCAGCCTATGGAAGTCTATGATGACTGATTATACTGTAGCAGCCTATGGAAGTCTATGATGACTGATTATACTGTAGCAGTCTATGATGACTGATTATACTGTAGCAGTCTATGATGACTGATTATACTGTAGCAGTCTATGATGACTGATTATACTGTAGCAGTCTATGATGACTGATTATACTGTAGCAGCCTATGATGACTGATTATACTGTAGCAGCCTATGGAAGTCTATGATGACTGATTATACTGTAGCAGCCTATGGAAGTCTATGATGACTGATTATACTGTAGCAACCTATGGAAGTCTATGATGACTGATTATACTGTAGCAGCCTATGGAAGTCTATGATGACTGATTATACTGTAGCAGCCTATGATGACTGATTATACTGTAGCAGTCTATGATGACTGATTATACTGTAGCAGTCTATGATGACTGATTATACTGTAGCAGCCTATGATGACTGATTATACTGTAGCAGTCTATGATGACTGATTATACTGTAGCAGCCTATGATGACTGATTATACTGTAGCAGTCTATGATGACTGATTATACTGTAGCAGTCTATGGAAGTCTATGATGACTGATTATACTGTAGCAGCCTATGGAAGTCTATGATGACTGATTATACTGTAGCAGCCTATGGAAGTCTATGATGACTGATTATACTGTAGCAGTCTATGATGACTGATTATACTGTAGCAGCCTATGGAAGTCTATGATGACTGATTATACTGTAGCAGCCTATGGAAGTCTATGATGACTGATTATACTGTAGCAGCCTATGGAAGTCTATGATGACTGATTATACTGTAGCAGTCTATGATGACTGATTATACTGTAGCAGCCTATGATGACTGATTATACTGTAGCAGCCTATGATGACTGATTATACTGTAGCAGCCTATGGAAGTCTATGATGACTGATTATACTGTAGCAGCCTATGGAAGTCTATGATGACTGATTATACTGTAGCAGCCTATGATGACTGATTATACTGTAGCAGCCTGTGATGACTGATTATACTGTAGCAGTCTATGATGACTGATTATACTGTAGCAGTCTATGATGACTGATTATACTGTAGCAGTCTATGATGACTGATTATACTGTAACAGCCTATGATGACTGATTATACTGTAGCAGCCTATGGAAGTCTATGATGACTGATTATACTGTAGCAGCCTATGATGACTGATTATACTGTAGCAGCCTATGATGACTGATTATACTGTAGCAGTCTATGATGACTGATTATACTGTAGCAGTCTATGATGACTGATTATACTGTAGCAGCCTGTGATGACTGATTATACTGTAGCAGTCTATGATGACTGATTATACTGTAGCAGTCTATGATGACTGATTATACTGTAGCAGTCTATGATGACTGATTATACTGTAGCAGTCTATGATGACTGATTATACTGTAGCAGTCTATGATGACTGATTATACTGTAGCAGCCTATGATGACTGATTATACTGTAGCAGCCTATGGAAGTCTATGATGACTGATTATACTGTAGCAGCCTATGGAAGTCTATGATGACTGATTATACTGTAGCAACCTATGGAAGTCTATGATGACTGATTATACTGTAGCAGCCTATGGAAGTCTATGATGACTGATTATACTGTAGCAGCCTATGATGACTGATTATACTGTAGCAGTCTATGATGACTGATTATACTGTAGCAGTCTATGATGACTGATTATACTGTAGCAGTCTATGATGACTGATTATACTGTAGCAGTCTATGGAAGTCTATGATGACTGATTATACTGTAGCAGCCTATGGAAGTCTATGATGACTGATTATACTGTAGCAGCCTATGGAAGTCTATGATGACTGATTATACTGTAGCAGTCTATGATGACTGTTATATGATGACTGATTATGATGACTGATTATACAGCCTATGGAAGTCTATGATGACTGATTATACTGTAGCAGCCTATGGAAGTCTATGATGACTGATTATACTGTAGCAGTCTATGATGACTGATTATACTGTAGCAGCCTATGATGACTGATTATACTGTAGCAGCCTATGATGACTGATTATACTGTAGCAGCCTATGGAAGTCTATGATGACTGATTATACTGTAGCAGCCTATGGAAGTCTATGATGACTGATTATACTGTAGCAGCCTATGATGACTGATTATACTGTAGCAGCCTGTGATGACTGATTATACTGTAGCAGTCTATGATGACTGATTATACTGTAGCAGTCTATGATGACTGATTATACTGTAGCAGTCTATGATGACTGATTATACTGTAACAGCCTATGATGACTGATTATACTGTAGCAGCCTATGGAAGTCTATGATGACTGATTATACTGTAGCAGCCTATGATGACTGATTATACTGTAGCAGCCTATGATGACTGATTATACTGTAGCAGTCTATGATGACTGATTATACTGTAGCAGTCTATGGAAGTCTATGATGACTGATTATACTGTAGCAGCCTATGGAAGTCTATGATGACTGATTATACTGTAGCAGCCTATGGAAGTCTATGATGACTGATTATACTGTAGCAGTCTATGATGACTGATTATACTGTAGCAGCCTATGGAAGTCTATGATGACTGATTATACTGTAGCAGCCTATGGAAGTCTATGATGACTGATTATACTGTAGCAGCCTATGGAAGTCTATGATGACTGATTATACTGTAGCAGTCTATGATGACTGATTATACTGTAGCAGTCTATGATGACTGATTATACTGTAGCAGTCTATGATGACTGATTATACTGTAGCAGTCTATGATGACTGATTATACTGTAGCAGCCTATGATGACTGATTATACTGTAGCAGCCTATGGAAGTCTATGATGACTGATTATACTGTAGCAGCCTATGGAAGTCTATGATGACTGATTATACTGTAGCAACCTATGGAAGTCTATGATGACTGATTATACTGTAGCAGCCTATGGAAGTCTATGATGACTGATTATACTGTAGCAGCCTATGATGACTGATTATACTGTAGCAGTCTATGATGACTGATTATACTGTAGCAGTCTATGATGACTGATTATACTGTAGCAGCCTATGATGACTGATTATACTGTAGCAGTCTATGATGACTGATTATACTGTAGCAGCCTATGATGACTGATTATACTGTAGCAGTCTATGATGACTGATTATACTGTAGCAGTCTATGGAAGTCTATGATGACTGATTATACTGTAGCAGCCTATGGAAGTCTATGATGACTGATTATACTGTAGCAGCCTATGGAAGTCTATGATGACTGATTATACTGTAGCAGTCTATGATGACTGATTATACTGTAGCAGCCTATGGAAGTCTATGATGACTGATTATACTGTAGCAGCCTATGGAAGTCTATGATGACTGATTATACTGTAGCAGCCTATGGAAGTCTATGATGACTGATTATACTGTAGCAGTCTATGATGACTGATTATACTGATTAGCAGCCTATGATGACTGATTATACTGTAGCAGCCTATGATGACTGATTATACTGTAGCAGCCTATGGAAGTCTATGATGACTGATTATACTGTAGCAGCCTATGATGACTGATTATACTGTCTATGATGACTGATTATACTGTAGCAGCCTATGATGACTGATTATACTGATTATGACTGAGCAGCCTATGATGACTGATTATACTGTAGCAGTCTATGATGACTGATTATACTGTAGCAGTCTATGATGACTGATTATACTGTAGCAGTCTATGATGACTGATTATACTGTAGCAGTCTATGGAAGTCTATGATGACTGATTATACTGTAGCAGCCTATGGAAGTCTATGATGACTGATTATACTGTAGCAGCCTATGGAAGTCTATGATGACTGATTATACTGTAGCAGTCTATGATGACTGATTATACTGTAGCAGCCTATGGAAGTCTATGATGACTGATTATACTGTAGCAGCCTATGGAAGTCTATGATGACTGATTATACTGTAGCAGCCTATGGAAGTCTATGATGACTGATTATACTGTAGCAGCCTATGATGACTGATTATACTGTAGCAGTCTATGATGACTGATTATACTGTAGCAGTCTATGATGACTGATTATACTGTAGCAGTCTATGATGACTGATTATACTGTAGCAGTCTATGGAAGTCTATGATGACTGATTATACTGTAGCAGCCTATGATGACTGATTATACTGTAGCAGCCTATGATGACTGATTATACTGTAGCAGCCTATGGAAGTCTATTATGACTGATTATACTGTAGCAGCCTATGGAAGTCTATGATGACTGATTATACTGTAGCAGCCTATGATGACTGATTATACTGTAGCAGCCTGTGATGACTGATTATACTGTAGCAGTCTATGATGACTGATTATACTGTAGCAGTCTATGATGACTGATTATACTGTAGCAGTCTATGATGACTGATTATACTGTAACAGCCTATGATGACTGATTATACTGTAGCAGCCTATGGAAGTCTATGATGACTGATTATACTGTAGCAGCCTATGATGACTGATTATACTGTAGCAGCCTATGATGACTGATTATACTGTAGCAGCCTATGGAAGTCTATGATGACTGATTATACTGTAGCAGCCTATGGAAGTCTATGATGACTGATTATACTGTAGCAGTCTATGATGACTGATTATACTGTAGCAGCCTATGATGACTGATTATACTGTAGCAGCCTGTGATGACTGATTATACTGTAGCAGTCTATGATGACTGATTATACTGTAGCAGTCTATGATGACTGATTATACTGTAGCAGTCTATGATGACTGATTATACTGTAACAGCCTATGATGACTGATTATACTGTAGCAGCCTATGGAAGTCTATGATGACTGATTATACTGTAGCAGCCTATGATGACTGATTATACTGTAGCAGCCTATGATGACTGATTATACTGTAGCAGTCTATGATGACTGATTATACTGTAGCAGTCTATGATGACTGATTATACTGTAGCAGTCTATGATGACTGATTATACTGTAGCAGTCTATGGAAGTCTATGATGACTGATTATACTGTAGCAGCCTATGGAAGTCTATGATGACTGATTATACTGTAGCAGCCTATGGAAGTCTATGATGACTGATTATACTGTAGCAGTCTATGATGACTGATTATACTGTAGCAGCCTATGGAAGTCTATGATGACTGATTATACTGTAGCAGCCTATGGAAGTCTATGATGACTGATTATACTGTAGCAGCCTATGGAAGTCTATGATGACTGATTATACTGTAGCAGCCTATGATGACTGATTATACTGTAGCAGTCTATGATGACTGATTATACTGTAGCAGTCTATGATGACTGATTATACTGTAGCAGTCTATGATGACTGATTATACTGTAGCAGTCTATGATGACTGATTATACTGTAGCAGTCTATGATGACTGATTATACTGTAGCAGTCTATGGAAGTCTATGATGACTGATTATACTGTAGCAGCCTATGATGACTGATTATACTGTAGCAGCCTATGATGACTGATTATACTGTAGCAGCCTATGGAAGTCTATTATGACTGATTATACTGTAGCAGCCTATGGAAGTCTATGATGACTGATTATACTGTAGCAGCCTATGATGACTGATTATACTGTAGCAGCCTGTGATGACTGATTATACTGTAGCAGTCTATGATGACTGATTATACTGTATGATGACTGATTATACTGTAGGTCTAGCTGATTATACTGCAGTCTATGGAAGTCTATGATGACTGATTATACTGTAGCAGCCTATGATGACTGATTATACTGTAGCAGCCTATGATGACTGATTATACTGTAGCAGCCTCTATGATGACTGATTATACTGTAGCAGCCTATGGAAGTCTATGATGACTGATTATACTGTAGCAGTCTATGATCTATGATGACTGATTATACTGTAGCAGCCTATGGAAGTCTATGATGACTGATTATACTGTAGCAGTCTATGATGACTGATTATACTGTAGCAGTCTATGGAAGTCTATCTATGATGACTGATTATACTGTAGCAGTCTATGGGAATGATCTATGATGACTGATTATACTGTAGCAGCCTATGGAAGTCTATGATGACTGATTATACTGTAGCAGCCTATGGAAGTCTATGATGACTGATTATACTGTAGCAGTATGGAAGTCTATGATGACTGATTATACTGTAGATTATACTGTAGTCTATGATGACTGATTATACTGTAGCAGTCTATGATGACTGATTATACTGTAGCAGTCTATGATGACTGATTATACTGTAGCAGCCTATGGAAGTCTATGCTGACTGATTATACTGTAGCAGTCTATGATGACTGATTATACTGTAGCAGTCTATGATGACTGATTATACTGTAGCAGTCTATGATGACTGATTATACTGTAGCAGTCAATGATGACTGATTATACTGTAGAAGTCTATGATGACTGATTATACTGTAGCAGTCTATGATGACTGATTATACTGTAGCAGTCTATGATGACTGATTATACTGTAGCAGCCTATGGAAGTCTATGATGACTGATTATACTGTAGCAGTCTATGATGACTGATTATACTGTAGCAGTCTATGATGACTGATTATACTGTAGCAGTCTATGATGACTGATTATACTGTAGCAGCCTATGATGACTGATTATACTGTAGCAATCTATGATGACTGATTATACTGTAGCAGCCTATGATGACTGATTATACTGTAGCAGTCTATGATGACTGATTATACTGTAGCAGTCTATGATGACTGATTATACTGTAGCAGTCTATGATGACTGATTATACTGTAGCAGCCTATGATGACTGATTATACTGTAGCAGTCTATGATGACTGATTATACTGTAGCAGCCTATGATGACTGATTATACTGTAGCAGCCTATGATGACTGATTATACTGTAGCAATCTATGATGACTGATTATACTGTAGCAGCCTATGATGACTGATTATACTGTAGCAGTCTATGATGACTGATTATACTGTAGCAGTCTATGATGACTGATTATACTGTAGCAGTCTATGATGACTGATTATACTGTAGCAGTCTATGATGACTGATTATACTGTAGCAGTCTATGGAAGTCTATGATGACTGATTATACTGTAGCAGCCTATGATGACTGATTATACTGTAGCAGCCTATGATGACTGATTATACTGTAGCAGCCTATGGAAGTCTATTATGACTGATTATACTGTAGCAGCCTATGGAAGTCTATGATGACTGATTATACTGTAGCAGCCTATGATGACTGATTATACTGTAGCAGCCTGTGATGACTGATTATACTGTAGCAGTCTATGATGACTGATTATACTGTAGCAGTCTATGATGACTGATTATACTGTAGCAGTCTATGATGACTGATTATACTGTAACAGCCTATGATGACTGATTATACTGTAGCAGCCTATGGAAGTCTATGATGACTGATTATACTGTAGCAGCCTATGATGACTGATTATACTGTAGCAGCCTATGATGACTGATTATACTGTAGCAGCCTATGGAAGTCTATGATGACTGATTATACTGTAGCAGCCTATGATGACTGATTATACTGTAGCAGTCTATGATGACTGATTATACTGTATCAGCCTATGGAAATCTATGATGACTGATTATACTGTAGCAGCCTATGGAAGTCTATGATGACTGATTATACTGTAGCAGCCTATGATGACTGATTATACTGTAGCAGCCTATGATGACTGATTATACTGTAGCAGCCTATGGAAGTCTATGATGACTGATTATACTGTAGCAGCCTATGATGACTGATTATACTGTAGCAGTCTATGATGACTGATTATACTGTAGCAGTCTATGATGACTGATTATACTGTATCAGCCTATGGAAATCTATGATGACTGATTATACTGTAGCAGCCTATGGAAGTCTATGATGACTGGTCACCAGGCAACCAGAGACAGAGCAGAGTGTGCATCAATTGTTACAGTAGTGGCATTAGAGCAACATCCCAAATGGCACCCTATTCCCTATATAGTTCACTCCTTTTGACCAGAGCCCTACGGGCATGGCACCCTATTCCCTAAATCAAATCAAATCACATTTTATTTGTCACATACACATGGTTAGCAGATGTTAATGCGAGTGTAGCGAAATGCTTGTGCTTCTAGTTCCGACAATGCAGTGATAACCAACAAGTAATCTAACTAATAATTCCAAAACTACTGTCTTATACACAGTGTAAGGGGATAAAGAATATGTACATAAGGATATATGAATGAGTGATGGTACAGAGCAGCATACAGTAGATGGTATCGAGTACAGTATATACATATGAGATGAGTATGTAGACAAAGTGGCAAAGTTAAAGTGGCTAGTGATACATTTATTACATAAGGATGCAGTAGATGATATAGAGTACCGTATTTACATTTACATTTACATTTAAGTCATTTAGCAGACGCTCTATGAGATGAATAATGTAGGGTAAGTAACATTATATAAGGTAGCATTGTTTAAAGTGGCTAGTGATATATTTACATCCTTTCCCATCAATTCCCATTATTAAAGTGGCTGGAGTTGAGTCAGTGTCAGTGTCAGTGTGTTGGCAGCAGCCACTCAATGTTAGTGGTGGCTGTTTAACAGTCTGATGGCCTTGAGATAGAAGCTGTTTTTCAGTCTCTCGGTCCCAGCTTTGATGCACCTGTACTGACCTCGCCTTCTGGATGATAGCGGGGTGAACAGGCAGTGGCTCGGGTGGTTGATGTCCTTGATGATCTTTAAGACCTTCCTGTAACATCGGGTGGTGTAGGTGTCCTGGAGGGCAGGTAGTTTGCCCCTGGTGATGCGTTGTGCAGACCTCACTACCCTCTGGAGAGCCTTACGGTTGTGGGCGGAGCAGTTGCCGTACCAGGCGGTGATACAGCCCGCCAGGATGCTCTCGATTGTGCATCTGTAGAAGTTTGTGAGTGCTTTTGGTGACAAGCCAAATTTCTTCAGCCTCCTGAGGTTGAAGAGGTGCTGCTGCGCCTTCTTCACGATGCTGTCTGTGTGAGTGGACCAATTCAGTTTGTCTGTGATGTGTATGCCGAGGAACTTAAAACTTGCTACCCTCTCCGCTACTGTTAATAAATATAATTTGTTCTTAACTGACTTGCCTAGTTAAATAAAGGTTAAATAAAAAATATAAAAAATAAAAAATACTGTTCATCGATGTGGATAGGGGGGTGTTCCCTCTGCTGTTTCCTGAAGTCCACAATCATCTCTTTAGTTTTGTTGACGTTGAGTGTGAGGTTATTTTCCTGACACCACACTCCGAGGGCCCTCACCTCCTCCCTGGAGGCCGTCTCCTTTTGACCAGAGCCCTATGGGCCGTGGCACCCTATTCCCTATATAGTGCACTCCTTTTGATCAGAGCCCTATGGACCGTGGCACCCTATTCCCTATATAGTGCACTCCTTTTGATCAGAGCCCTATGGGCCGTGGCACCCTATTCCCTATATAGTGTATTCCTTTTGATCAGAGCCCTACGGGCCGTGGCACCCTATTCCCTATATAGTGCACTCCTTTTGACCAGAGCCCTACGGGTAGTGTACTATATAAGGAACCATTTGGGACAAAGCTTCAGAGTGGCCTACTATCAGTGTGAATTGCAGGTGGTTTGTCACTATGCATATTTAATCCTGACTGAATGTGAGACGATAGAGGTGAGGTTCGTTACGTGGTTCTGTTGTAAAGGAGAGTGTCCATTGACTAGGGGGGATATAGGAGTTGTTTTGATGAAGAGCCGAGAGCTCCAAGCATGACACTAAGCCTTGACTATGTTCCAGTGAACTGGAGAAAAAAATTCTACTTTGTTTTGCGATTGTTTGTGTGCAGAAGTGCTTGTAGGTCAGGCATGTAAAACTTACAACCCCATTCGGGCCTACTACACAATTCTGCATTAGGTGGCAGGTAAGTAGGTAGGGTGACATTTAGCGCGTCGGGCCAGTAACCGAAAGGTTGCAGGTTTGAATACCCGAGCTAACAAGGTGAAAAATCTGTTGATTTAAAATTTTATCGAGGTAAGTTGACTGAGAACACGTTCTCATTTACAGCAACGACCTGGGGAATAGTTACAGGGGAGAGGAGGGGGATGAATGAGCCTATTGTAAACTGGGGATGATTAGGTGGCCATGATGGTTTGAGGGCCAGATTGGGAATTTAGCCAGGACACCAGGGTTAACATCCCATCTGAAAGACAACACCCAACACAGGGCAATGTCCCCAATCACTGCCTTGAGGCATTGGGATATTTTTTTAGACCAGAGGAAAGAGTGCCTCCTACTGGCCCTCCAACACCACTTCCAGCAGCATCTGGTTTCCCATCCAGGGACTGACCAGGACCAACCCTGCTTAGCATCAGAAGCAAGTCAACAGTGGGATGCAGGGTGGTCTGCTGCTGGGGGTGCAGGGTGGTCTGCTGCTGGTGATGCAGGGTGGTATGCTGCTGGTGATGCAGGGTGGTATGCTGCTGGAGATGCAGGGTGGTATGCTGCTGGTGATGCAGGGTGGTATGCTGCTGGTGATGCAGGGTGGTATGCTGCTATTGATGTAGGGTGGTATGCTGCTGGAGATGCAGGGTGGTATGCTGCTGGTGATGCAGGGTGGTATGCTGCTGGAGATGCAGGGTGGTATGCTGCTGGTGATGCAGGGTGGTATGCTGCTGGAGATGCAGGGTGGTATGCTGCTGGTGATGCAGGGTGGTATGCTGCTGGTGATGCAGGGTGGTATGCTGCTGGTGATGCAGGGTGGTATGCTGCTATTGATGCAGGGTGGTATGCTGCTGGAGATGCAGGGTGGTATGCTGCTGGTGATGCAGGGTGGTATGCTGCTGGTGATGCAGGGTGGTATGCTGCTGGTGATGCAGGGTGGTCTGCTGCTGGTGATGCAGGGTGGTCTGCTGCTGGAGATGCAGGGTGGTATGCTGCTGGTGATGCAGGGTGGTATGCTGCTGGTGATGCAGGGTGGTATGCTGCTATTGATGTAGGGTGGTATGCTGGTGGTGATGCAGGGTGGTATGCTGCTGGTGATGCAGGGTGGTATGCTGCTGGTGATGCAGGGTGGTATGCTGCTGGAGATGCAGGGTGGTATGCTGCTGGAGATGCAGGGTGGTATGCTGCTGGAGATGCAGGGTGGTCTGCTGCTGGAGATGCAGGGTGGTATGCTGCTGGAGATGCAGGGTGGTCTGCTGCTGGTGATGCAGGGTGGTATGCTGCTGGAGATGCAGGGTGGTCTGCTGCTGGAGATGCAGGGTGGTATGCTGCTGGAGATGCAGGGTGGTCTGCTGCTGGAGATGCAGGGTGGTATGCTGCTGGAGATGCAGGGTGGTATGCTGCTGGAGATGCAGGGTGGTATGCTGCTGGCAGTATACCATTGCCCTTTAGCAATGCACTTAACCCTGATTTGCTCCAGGGGTGCCGTACTACTGTGGCCGACCTTGTAAAACAACACATTTCACTGAATCTATTTGGTGTATGTGACAATAAAACAGAGACACACCTAACCACTATGACTTTGTGCCTATTGATTCATATTATGCTCATCCAATGAGTATGTACCATTGCCTACATGGAAATGAAGAGCTACTTGCATGTGAAACTGTATAGGATCACCAAGGTAAAATTAGTTTTACATTGGATATTCGGTGGTTACTCTGTTTTCTCTAGTCAATAGATATGACTGTGAAGATGGTTTATTCTGAATCAGGGATGAATAGAGAGCAAGCCACGCTTTTTTTAGTTGTTGAAACTGGATTTAGCTCTATCCTCCCCTGATTTAGAATATACAGTACCATCTTCATAACTCATGGCAGGATTCCCGGGACCACCCATACGTAGAATGTATGCACACATGACTGTAAGTCGCTTTGGATAAAAGCGTCTGCTAAATGGCATATATTATTATTATTATTATGATTGATTCAATAGCTATTGAAGATTGCAAGCTAAAAAACTTTATATATCTAAAATGTCAACAAACTAATACAGATCTAATGTTACAGTAGATAATATGTCTAAACTCCAATATACTGATAGAGAAAAGAATATATACATAGCAAAAATAAATGTACAAGAAAGGGATAATATTCATGAAGTGCATTGAATGGTAAAATGATGCCACATTATTCAAATCAAAGTTTATTTGTGACATGCGCCGAATACAACAAGTGTAGAACCTTACCGTGAAATGCGAAATACAACGACTGCACAACCTTACCGTGAAATGCAAAATACAACAAGTGTAGAACCTTACCGTGAAATGCGAAATACAACGACTGCACAACCTTACCGTGAAATGGGAAATACAACAAGTGTAGAACCTTACCGTGAAATGCGAAATACAACGACTGCACAACCTTACCGTGAAATACGGAAATACAACGACTGTAGAACCTTACCGTGAAATGCGAAATACAACGACTGTAGAACGTTACCGTGAAATCCTGAATATAACAAGTGTAGAACCTACCGTGAAATGCTGAATACAACAAGTGTACACTTTACCGTGAAATGCTGAATACAACAAGTGTAGAACCTTACCGTGAAATGCTGAATACAACAAGTGTAGACTTTACCGTGAAATGCTGAATACAACAAGTGTAGAACCTACCGTGAAATGCTGAATACAACAAGTGTACACTTTACCGTGAAATGCTGAATACAACAAGTGTAGAACTTACCGTGAAATGCTGAATACAACAAGTGTAGAACCTACCGTGAAATGCTGATTGCAACGAGTGTAGAACCTTACCGTGAAATGCAGAATACAACAAGTGTACACTTTACTGTGAAATGCTGAATACAACAAGTGTAGAACCTACCGTGAAATCCTGAATACAACAAGTGTAGAACCTTACAGTGAAATGCTGAATACAACAAGTGTAGACTTTACCGTGAAATGCTGAATACAACAAGTGTAGAACCTACCGTGAAATGCTGAATACAACAAGTGTAGACTTTACCGTGAAATGCTGAATACAACAAGTGTAGAACCTACCGTGAAATGCTGAATACAACAAGTGTACACTTTACCGTGAAATGCTGAATACAACAAGTGTAGACTTTACCGTGAAATGCTGAATGCAACAAGTGTAGAACCTACCGTGAAATGCTGAATACAACAAGTGTAGAACCTACCGTGAAATGCTGAATACAACAAGTGTACACTTTACCGTGAAATGCTGAATACAACAAGTGTAGAACCTACCGTGAAATGCTGAATACAACAAGTGTAGAACCTACCGTGAAATGCTGAATACAACAAGTGTACACTTTACCGTGAAATGCTGAATACAACAAGTGTAGAACTTACCGTGAAATGCTGAATACAACAAGTGTAGAACCTACCGTGAAATGCTGAATACAACAAGTGTAGAACCTACCGTGAAATGCTGAATACAACAAGTGTAGAACTTACCATGAAATGCTGAATACAACAAGTGTAGAACCTACCGTGAAATGCTGAATACAACAAGTGTAGACTTTACAGTGAAATGCTGAATACAACAAGTGTAGACTTTACCGTGAAATGCTGAATACAACAAGTGTAGAACCTACCGTGAAATGCTGAATACAACAAGTGTAGACTTTACCGTGAAATGCTGAATACAACAAGTGTAGAACCTACCGTGAAATGCTGAATACAACAAGTGTACACTTTACCGTGAAATGCTGAATACAACAAGTGTAGACTTTACCGTGAAATGCTGAATGCAACAAGTGTAGAACCTACCGTGAAATGCTGAATACAACAAGTGTAGAACCTACCGTGAAATGCTGAATACAACAAGTGTAGAACTTACCATGAAATGCTGAATACAACAAGTGTAGAACCTACCGTGAAATGCTGAATACAACAAGTGTAGACTTTACCGTGAAATGCTGAATGCAACAAGTGTAGAACCTACCGTGAAATGCTGAATACAACAAGTGTAGAACCTACCGTGAAATGCTGAATACAACAAGTGTACACTTTTCCGTGAAATGCTGAATACAACAAGTGTAGCACTTACCGTGAAATGCTGAATACAACAAGTGTAGAACCTACCGTGAAATGCTGAATACAACAAGTGTAGAACCTACCGTGAAATGCTGAATGCAATAAGTGTAGACTTTACCGTGAAATTCTGAATACAACAAGTGTAGACTTTACTGTGAAATGCTGAATGCAACAAGTGTAGAACCTACCGTGAAATGCTGAATACAACAAGTGTAGAACCTACCGTGAAATGCTGAATACAACAAGTGTACACTTTACCGTGAAATGCTGAATACAACAAGTGTAGAACTTACCGTGAAATGCTGAATACAACAAGTGTAGAACCTACCGTGAAATGCTGAATACAACAAGTGTAGAACCTACCGTGAAATGCTGAATACAACAAGTGTAGAACTTACCGTGAAATGCTGAATACAACAAGTGTAGAACCTACCGTGAAATGCAGAATGCAATAAGTGTAGACTTTACCGTGAAATGCTGAATACAACAAGTGTACACTTTTCCGTGAAATGCTGAATACAACAAGTGTAGAACCTACCGTGACATGCTGAATACAACAAGTGTAGAACTTACCGTGAAATGCTGAATACAACAAGTGTAGAACTTACCGTGAAATGCTGAATACAACAAGTGTAGAACCTACCGTGAAATGCAGAATGCAATAAGTGTAGACTTTACCGTGAAATGCTGAATACAACAAGTGTACACTTTTCCGTGAAATGCTGAATACAACAAGTGTAGAACCTACCGTGACATGCTGAATACAACAAGTGTAGAACTTACCGTGAAATGCTGAATACAACAAGTGTAGCACTTACCGTGAAATGCTGAATACAACAAGTGTAGAACCTACCGTGAAATGCTGAATACAACAAGTGTAGAACCTACCGTGAAATGCTGAATGCAATAAGTGTAGACTTTACCGTGAAATTCTGAATACAACAAGTGTAGACTTTACTGTGAAATGCTGAATGCAACAAGTGTAGAACCTACCGTGAAATGCTGAATACAACAAGTGTAGAACCTACCGTGAAATGCTGAATACAACAAGTGTACACTTTACCGTGAAATGCTGAATACAACAAGTGTAGAACTTACCGTGAAATGCTGAATACAACAAGTGTAGAACCTACCGTGAAATGCTGAATACAACAAGTGTAGAACCTACCGTGAAATGCTGAATACAACAAGTGTAGAACTTACCGTGAAATGCTGAATACAACAAGTGTAGAACCTACCGTGAAATGCAGAATGCAATAAGTGTAGACTTTACCGTGAAATGCTGAATACAACAAGTGTACACTTTTCCGTGAAATGCTGAATACAACAAGTGTAGAACCTACCGTGACATGCTGAATACAACAAGTGTAGAACTTACCGTGAAATGCTGAATACAACAAGTGTAGAACTTACCGTGAAATGCTGAATACAACAAGTGTAGAACCTACCGTGAAATGCTGAATACAACAAGTGTACACTTTACCGTGAAATGCTGAATACAACAAGTGTAGACTTTACCGTGAAATGCTGAATGCAACAAGTGTAGAACCTACCGTGAAATGCTGAATACAACAAGTGTAGAACCTACCGTGAAATGCTGAATACAACAAGTGTACACTTTTCCGTGAAATGCTGAATACAACAAGTGTAGAACCTACCGTGAAATGCTGAATACAACAAGTGTAGAACTTACCGTGAAATGCTGAATACACAAGTGTAGAACCTACCGTGAAATGCTGAATACAACAAGTGTAGAACTTACCGTGAAATGCTGAATACACCAAGTGTAGAACCTACCGTGAAATGCTGAATACAACAAGTGTAGAACCTACCGTGAAATGCCGAATGCAATAAGTGTAGACTTTACCGTGAAATGCTGAATACAACAAGTGTAGGACCTACCGTGAAATGCTGAATACAACAAGTGTAGAACTTACCTTGAAATGCTGAATACAACAAGTGTACACTTTACTGTGAAATGCTGAACACAACAAGTGTAGAACCTACCATGAAATGCTGAATACAACAAGTGTAGAACCTACCGTGAAATGCTGAATACAACAAGTGTACACTTTACCGTGAAATGCTGAATACAACAAGTGTAGAACTTACCGTGAAATGCTGAATACAACAAGTGTAGAACCTACCGTGAAATGCTGAATACAACAAGTGTGCACTTTACCGTGAAATGCTGAATACAACAAGTGTAGAACTTACCGTGAAATGCTGAATACAACAAGTGTAGAACCTACCGTGAAATGCTGAATACAACAAGTGTAGGACCTACCGTGAAATGCTGAATACAACAAGTGTACACTTTACTGTGTAATGCTGAATACAACAAGTGTAGAACCTTACCTTGAAATGCCGAATACAACAAGCGTAGACTTTCTCTCCTGTTGCCCTAGCCTGCATCTGTTCTGGGTATTGGGATCCAGGTTATTCACAAGTGGAGTCAGATGCTACTTAAGATACCGCTCCTAGTGCAGAAGTACATCCACTGCCTGGGAATGACAAACACTCCTTCTAGTGGTGTGAATGCGATTGCAGCCTGATCCAAGATCTATTTGTGTTGTCTTGCCAGATTCTGCCCATTGGGACCAGGCTAGTGTGATTGACCAGTAAACTGGACGGGATTATGATAACAACGTACTATTGTCTCAAGACCTATTTGTGTTGTCTTGCCAGATTCTGCCCATTGGGACCAGGCTAGTGTGATTGACCAGTAAACTGGACGGGATTATGATAACAACGTACTATTGTCTCAAGACCTATTTGTGTTGTCTTGCCAGATCCTGCCCATTGGGACCAGGCTAGTGTGATTGACCAGTAAACTGGACGGGATTATGATAACAACGTACTATTGTCTCAAGACCTATTTGTTTTGTCTTGCCAGATCCTGCCCATTGGGACCAGGCTAGTGTGATTGACCAGTAAACTGGACGGGATTATGATAACAACGTACTATTGTCTCAAGACCTATTTGTTTTGTCTTGCCAGATCCTGCCCATTGGGACCAGGCTAGTGTGATTGACCAGTAAACTGGACGGGATTATGATAACAACGTACTATTGTCTCAAGACCTATTTGTTTTGTCTTGCCAGATCCTGCCCATTGGGACCAGGCTAGTGTGATTGACCAGTAAACTGGACGGGATTATGATAACAACGTACTATTGTCTCAAGACCTATTTGTTTTGTCTTGCCAGATCCTGCCCATTGGGACCAGGCTAGTGTGATTGACCAGTAAACTGGACGGGATTATGATAACAACGTACTATTGTCTCAAGACCTATTTGTTTTGTCTTGCCAGATCCTGCCCATTGGGACCAGGCTAGTGTGATTGACCAGTAAACTGGACGGGATTATGATAACAACGTACTATTGTCTCAAGACCTATTTGTTTTGTCTTGCCAGATCCTGCCCATTGGGACCAGGCTAGTGTGATTGACCAGTAAACTGGACGGGATTATGATAACAACGTACTATTGTCTCAAGACCTATTTGTGTTGTCTTGCCAGATTCTGCCCATTGGGACCAGGCTAGTGTGATTGACCAGTAAACTGGACGGGATTATGATAACAACCTACTATTGTCTCAAGATCTTTTCCTAACGTTGTTTTGTTGTATCTCTCTCAGGTATCTCCTCATCGGTGGGAATAAGTTTTGACCTGCGTATCTATGTGTACGTGTCATTTTACGACCCATCTCCCAAGACGGACTTGTCCGCTTCGCCAGCGTCAAGTAAGGCACCTGAGCTGTTTCAACTAATCGTCTTCATCTTTTGCTAATATGTTTGTACTTCAGTTGAAGCCGGAAGGTTATCGTGCTTTATAACTGATTTGGGGTTGTTTGTGCAGAAGGTATTCCCCTTCTATGAAAAGCCTTAGCAACAAGATCATGCGCAGGACAAACTACAGCGTGAACAAGAAGAACTCTGAATATCAGAACAATGAACAGTGACGAGATCCGCCAGGGACACAAGTGGTGAGAACAAGGATGGGATGTGTTTCTGTTAGCATGTAATATAATACTGTATGTGGTGTCAGCAATCTGTGTGTGTGTGTCAGGGCTATGAAGGCACTGTGGCACTACCTAGGCTCTAAGGGAGTTGACACTACGCTGATCTGGGAGAAGATCAAGGACATTGTCATCAAGACCATCATCATTGCGTAGGTCACAGTATTTAAATACAACCCTTACACTGCCTTCTGAAAGTATTCATCCCCCTTGACCTATTCCACATTGTAGTGTTATAGCCTGAATGCAAAATGGATTACATTGATTTTTTTCCCCCTCACCTATAATGACATCACAATACCCTATAATGACATCACAATACCCCGTAGTGACATCACAATACCCCATAATGACATCAAAATACCCAACAATGACAAAGTGAAAACATGTTTTTAGACCTATTTTCTAATTTATTGAAAATTAAATACAGAAATATCTCATTTACAAAAGTTTTCGCACCCTTAAGTCAATACATGTTATATTCACCTTTAGCAGAGATTATACCTGTGATTCTTTCTGGGTAATTCTCTAAGAACTTTGCACCCTTGGAATGTACAATATTTTAACATCTTTTAAAAATGATTCAAGCTCTTGTTAAGTTGGTTGTTGGTCATTGCTAGACAGGAATTTTCAAGTCTTACCATAGATTTCCATGCTGATTTTAAGTCAAAACTGTAACTAGGCCACTCAGGAACATTCAATATATTCTTGGTAAGCAACTCCAGTGTAGATTTGGCCTTGTGTTTTAGGTTATTGTCCTGCTGAGAGGTGAATTAATCTCCCAGTGTCTGTTGGAAAGCAGACTGAACAGGATTTTAACTGTGCTTAGTTCTATTCCGTTTCTTTTTATCCCCCAAAATGCCCTAGTCCATGTCAATGACAAGCATACCCATAACATGATGCAGCCACGCTTGAAAATATGAAGACTGATTCTCAGTGATGTGTTGTATTTGCCCCAAAATACCCAAGATGACTCAAAGCTGATACAGACACACCGAAGACGACTCAAAGCTGATCGGGACATACCCAAGACGACTTAAAGCTGATCCAGACATACCCAAGACGACTTAAAGCTGATCCAGACATACCCAAGACGACTCAAAGCTGATCGGGACATACCCAAGACGACTCAAAGTGGATCCAGACATACCCAAGACGACTCAAAGCTGGTCCAGACATACCCAAGACGACTCAAAGCTGATCCAGACATACCCAAGATGACTTAATGCTGATACAGACATACCCAAAACGACTCAAAGCTGATAAAGACATACCCAAAACGACTCAAAGCTGATACAGACATACCCAAAACGACTCAAAGCTGATACAGACATACCCAAAACGACTCAAAGCTGATACAGACATACCCAAAACGACTCAAAGCTGATCCAGTCATACCCAAGACAACTCAAAGCTGATCGTGGACATACCCAAGACGACTTAAAGCTGATCCAGACATACCCAAAACGACTCAAAGCTGATACAGACATACCCAAAACGACTCAAAGCTGATACAGACATACCCAAAACGACTCAAAGCTGATCCAGTCATACCCAAGACAACTCAAAGCTGATCGTGGACATACCCAAGACGACTTAAAGCTGATCCAGACATCCCCAAGACGACTCAAAGCTGATCGGGACATACCCAAGACGACTCAAAGCTGGTCCAGACATACCCAAGACGACTCAATGCTGATACAGACATACCCAAAACGACTCAAAGCTGATACAGACAGACCCAAAACGACTCAAAGCTGATACAGACATACCCAAAACGACTCAAAGCTGATACAGACATACCCAAGACGACTTAAAGCTGATCCAGACATACCCAAAACGACTCAAAGCTGATCGGAACATACCCAAGACGACTCAAAGCTGATACAGACACACGGAAGACGACTCAAAGCTGATCGGGACATACCCAAGACGACTTAAAGCTGATCCAGACATACCCAAGACGACTCAAAGCTGACACGCTGTAATTGCCGCCAACGGTGCTTCTACAAAGTATTGACTCAGGGCTGTGAGTACTTATGTAAATTCGATTTTTATGAAAACTGTCTGAAAACACTGTATTATAGTATTTACAACACTTATTATATACTGAACAAAAACATATAAACGCAACATGCAACAATTTCAAAGATTTGACTGAGTTACAGTTCGTTTGAGGAAATCAGTCAATTGAAATGAATTCATCAGGCCCTAATCTATGGATTTCATGACTGGTCATGGATACCTTAAAAAAGAATTGACCACCCATAAATTGTGCTTGTTGTCCACAGCTTATGACCACCCATACTATAACCCCCCCCCGCAACTATGGGGCACTCTGTTCAGCAAACCGCTCTCCCACACAACGACATACACGTGGATTGCGGGTTGTGAGACCGGTTGGATGTACTGCCTAATTCTCAAAAAATGACATTGAAGGCAGCTTTAACAATCTAAATTAACAATCAATTCTCTGGCAACACAATCTAACTATAGTGATGCAAGGCATTTCTCCTAATTTAGTCTCTGTTCCAGTGTGGTGTCAAGCTGTAGAACCAGGTCCCAGGAGGAGCAGAATCTCCTCTCCTCCCTCCCAGACATCAGCCTCCTGGACTCCCACCAGCCCCTCTCCCTCCCTGAGGGGTTAGAGGGTTAGCCTGTCTCACTGGAGCTAGCATACCCTAACTGCAACATAACACTGTCGATTAGACACCGTGGGCTTCCAGAGGAACCACACAAACATCACAAACATTCACACAGTTTGGGAAGGAGGTGTGTGTGTGTGTGTGTGTGTGTGTGTGTGTGTGTGTGTGTGTGTGTGTGTGTGTGTGTGTGTGTGTGTGTGTGTGTGTGTGTGTGTGTGTGTGTGTGTGTGTGTGTGTGTGTGTGTGTGTGTGTGTGTGTGTGTGTGTGTGTGTGTGTGTGTGTTGATCAACCACTGTTGGGGGGCTCGAGGCCTCACCTCCACTCCCTTCTCTTGGTTTTCGAAGATATATTTCGCTGTTTTCACTCTATAGTCCTTACTGGAGTTGGGAATACGAGGAGAAATGGAGAACACTAACAGCAAGATCTCATGTGATATACTTACCAAATTGATGACGGTTTAGTTCCCTTTCTGATGGCGTTTCCATAGTGTGGAGTGTTGGAGCTGGGTAGGGGAGGAAAGGGGATTCTCTCTGGACCGTGTGGACACCAGCTTTGGCCAATTGACTTAAGGGAAAGTGCAAGCTGCCCCCACCCACTTATGGCCATTTCAGTGTAGTAACATGATCCAATCAGATTCCACCCCTAGGTGTGATTACAGTTCATTCTTGTTACTAACTATGGGGTGGGTATCTATCTGCATTCAGCCTTGTTACTATGGGATGGGTGTCTATCTGCATTCAGCCTTGTTACTATGGGATGGGTATCTATCTGCATTCAGCCTTGTTACTATGGGATGGGTATCTATCTGCATTCAGCCTTGTTACTATGGGATGGGTGTCTATCTGCATTCAGCCTTGTTACTATGGGATGGGTATCTATCTGCATTCAGCCTTGTTACTATGGGATGGGTATCTATCTGCATTCAGCCTTGTTACTATGGGATGGGTGTCTATCTGCATTCAGCCTTGTTACTATGGGATGGGTGTCTATCTGCATTCAGCCTTGTTACTATGGGATGGGTGTCTATCTGCATTCAGCCTTGTTACTATGGGATGGGTGTCTATCTGCATTCAGCCTTGTTACTATGGGATGGGTGTCTATCTGCATTCAGCCTTGTTACTATGGGATGGGTATCTATCTGCATTCAGCCTTGTTACTATGGGATGGGTGTCTATCTGCATTCAGCCTTGTTACTATGGGATGGGTATCTATCTGCATTCAGCCTTGTTACTATGGGATGGGTATCTATCTGCATTCAGCCTTGTTACTATGGGATGGGTGTCTATCTGCATTCATTTGGCTGGTAATTTTATATATTTATAAAGTATATCTGTGAATTTTTGAACATAATTTAAATTGTAATAATTGTTAAAAGTAAAGAAGAGGTGTTTCTATCAATTGTCTCAGAACGGGAAGTAACTGGTTCAAGTTGTCATATTAAAACTGATATTTGAATAATACTTACTAATTCATGTCTATTCCTTGAATTACAATTGAATAAATCTGATGTGCATAGAAAACGTAAATTGTGCACCTTGCAGATAGTTTTAACATATCCGTGAGAAATGCATTGTATTTGATATTTGATGTGACGAAAGGTATATTAGATTTTCCACAATGATCTACCAAAAACCAAGCAATAGTTCAATGGTCATTTTTAAGACTGTTTGGGTGGCAGGTAACCTAGGTAACCTAGCGGTTAAGAATGTCTGGCCGGTAACTGAAAGGTTGCTGGTTTGAATCCCAGAACCGACCTAGGTTCTGGGATTCATGCAGATAGGTACCCATCCCAATTTGTAAGTCGCTCTGGATAAGAGCGTCTGCTAAATTACTTAAATGTGACTTAAATGTAAATGTAGGTGGGGAAAAAATAATAGTCTGTCGGTGCCCTTGTGCCCTTGTGCAAGGCACTTAAACCTAAATGTTCCTGTTAGTCACTTTGGATAGACGCTAAATGACTAAAACACAATGACCAAGCAATAGTTCAATGCCTATTCTAAGACTAAACAACATGGGGCTGGATAGGAAGTGGGTCAATGCTTTTGAGGAAACACTGTGCCAATGTTGACCCCCCCCACCCCCGGATGCTTGAGAAAAGGCTGTGTGGAATGCCCCTGGGCACGCTGGGCACGCAGGCTGAGTTGGGAAACATGTCAGCCTGCATGTGTGCTTGTGTGGGGGCGGAGAGGAGTAGTGTGGGGGGGGGGGGAGAAGACAGATGTAACAACAGCACGACAGAGTAGAAATGTAGGTGCCTGTTCACTATAGGATACAACAGGTGTAGTAGACCTTACAGTGAAATGCTGAATACAACAGGTGTAGTAGACCTCACAGTGAAATGCTGAATACAACAGGTGTAGTAGACCTCACAGTGAAATGCTGAATACAACAGGTGTAGTAGACCTCACAGTGAAATGCTGAATACAACAGGTGTAGTAGACCTTACAGTGAAATGCTGAATACAACAGGTGTAGTAGACCTCACAGTGAAATGCTGAATACAACAGGTGTAGTAGACCTTACAGTGAAATGCTGAATACAACAGGTGTAGTAAACCTCACAGTGAAATACTGAATACAACAGGTGTAGTAGACCTCACAGTGAAATGCTTAATTACAAGCCCTTAATTAACCAACAATGCAGTTTTATTAAAAATAACTTTAAAAAAAGAGAGATAACAAATTATTAAAGAGCAGCAGTAAATAACAATAACAAGGGGGTACCGGTACATAGTCAATGTGGTGGCTATATACAGGGTATTACGGTACATAGTCAATGTGGAGGCTATATACAGGGTATTATGGTACAGAGTCAATGTGGAGAATATATACAGGGTATTACGGTACATAGTCAATGTGGAGGCTATATACAGGGTATTACGGTACATAGTCAATGTGGAGGCTATATACAGGGTATTATGGTACAGAGTCAATGTGGAGGCTATATACAGGGTATTACGGTACAGAGTCAATGTGGAGGCTATATACAGGGTATTATGGTACAGAGTCAATGTGGAGGCTATATACAGGGTATTACGGTACAGAGTCAATGTGGAGGCTATATACAGGGTATTACGGTACAGAGTCAATGTGGAGGCTATATACAGGGTATTACGGTACAGAGTCAATGTGGAGGCTATATACAGGGGGTACCAGTACAGAGTCAATGTGGAGGCTATATACAGGGGGTACCGGTACAGAGTCAATGTGGAGGCTATATACAGGGTATTACGGTACAGAGTCAATGTGGAGAATATATACAGGGGGTACCGGTACAGAGTCAATGTGTAGGCTATATACAGGGGGTACCAGTACAGAGTCAATGTGGAGGCTATATACAGGGTATTACGGTACAGAGTCAATGTGGAGGCTATATACAGGGTATTACGGTACAGAGTCAATGTGGAGGCTATATACAGGGTGTTATGGTACAGAGTCAATGTGGAGGCTATATACGGGGTGTTATGGTACAGAGTCAATGTGGAGGCTATATACAGGGTGTTATGGTACAGAGTCAATGTGGAGGCTATATACAGGGTATTACGGTACAGAGTCAATGCGGAGGCTATATACAGGGTATTACGGTACAGAGTCAATGTGGAGGCTATATACAGGGTATTATGGTACAGAGTCATTGTGGAGGCTATATACAGGGTATTACGGTACAGAGTCAATGTGGAGGCTATATACAGGGTATTACAGTACAGAGTCAATGTGGAGGCTATATACAGGGTATTACGGTACAGAGTCAATGTGGAGGCTATATACAGGGGGTACCGGTACAGAGTCAATGTGGAGGCTATATACAGGGTATTACGGTACTGAGTCAATGTGGAGGCTATATATAGGGGGTATCGGTACAGAGTCAATGTGGAGGCTATATACAGGGGGTACCGGTACAGAGTCAATGTGGAGGCTATATACAGGGGGTACCGGTACAGAGTCAATGTGGAGGCTATATACAGGGGGTACCGGCACAGAGTCAATGTGGAAGCTATATACAGGGGGTACCGGTACAGAGTCAATGTGGAGGCTATATACAGGGGGTACCGGTGGAACAGGCCATCTCATAGTGGAGGAACAGGCCATCTCATAGTGGAGGAACAGGCCATCTCATAGTGGAGGAACAGGCCATCTCATTGTGGAGGAACAGGCCATCTCATAGTGGAGGAACACGCCATCTCATAGTGGAGGAACAGGCCATCTCATAGTGGAGGAACAGGCCATCTCATAGTGGAGGAACAGGCCATCTCATAGTGGAGGAACAGGCCATCTCATAGTGGAGGAACAGGCCATCTCATAGTGGAGGAACAGGCCATCTCATAGTGGAGGAACAGGCCATCTCATAGTGGAGGAACAGGCCATCTCATAGTGGAGGAACAGGCCATCTCATAGTGGAGGAACAGGCCATCTCATAGTGGAGGAACAGGCCATCTCATAGTGGAGGAGCACCCCGTTGTTTCTATGTCCCCACTTCCCCCCCCCAAAATATAATACTTTTGACTAAAACTATTGGCTTATGGACTTAAATCGTTGTGCAACGTCATGGGTACGCTGTGGGCATCATCTTTTCAAACCCTTAATTTTCCCTCCTTTTAGTTAAGTTGGCTTCCCGGTGGGTGGGTCTGTGCAAATGCAGCCTCTGAGTGCTATTAAATTATGACCTTCAAATATGTCAAATGTTTAAAAAAAAAAATTAAAAAAATGTATTTCAATAATTATATTTAATCATTTTTTTTGTATTCTGTCTTTTTCAGTTCATAAACCTGTCCAGTTGCTGCTGCGGTGCCACTCCATGTCCTGGTGAGTGAGGCAGGGATATTACAGGGTTCATGAGTCTCAACTTGCACCCTAATCTCTATATCGCGCTCTAATATAGTGCTCTACTTTGGACCAGAGCACTATCCCACTACATAGCTAAAAGGGTGCCATTTGGCACTGGGCACACAAGCGTCAGGTCACGGTAGGTATAAATAGCTTCATCTGTCATGGCAGGGAACTTCTAACACCCGGAGAGTTTGCCATACAAGTTACAAAGTAAGACATGTTGAAGAGAATACCAGTTGTTGCACAGTCATCGCTTTTTAAAATTTAGTTGTCAGCTTTCAGTTTCATTTTACTGAGCGTTATTTTTCTATAGTGTTGAACTTCACATGTTTAGTTTTCCAGGTTCTATTGTTTGATTGATCTACTCATTTCTAAATGACTTGATCAGATATTAGTTATGTCCTTTAACATTTAGTTTAAGCTTCAATCGGCTTTTAGCAAATGTAATGATGCCAAAACACTTGCTTTTTAAAACTGATAGTGAATGTAATCGCTAAGTTGTTTATTTTAATACACTTTTAAGAAATGCAGGTAGACAAAACGAACACCAATACCATCTGGATCAATGCCTGTCTCTGCTTGTCTCTGCCTGTCTCTGCCTGTCTCTGCCTGTCTCTGCCTGTCTCAGCAGCACCTGTCTAAAGCTGAGTCACTGCTGCTTCTTGCCTGTCTCTGCCTGTCTCTGTCTGTCTCTGTCTGTCTCTGCCTGTCTCTGCAGCACCTATCTAAAGCTGAGTCACTGCTGCTTCTTGCCTGTCTCTGCCTGTCTCTGCCTGTCTCTGCTTGTCTCTGTCTGTCTCTGCCTGTCTCTGTCTGTCTCTGTCTGTCTCTGCTTGTCTCTGTCTGTGTCTGTCTGTCTGTCTCTGCCTTTCTCTGCCTGTCTCCGCCTGTCTCTGCCTGTCTCTGCCTCTCTCTGCAGCACCTGTCTAAAGCTGAGTCACTGCTGCTTCTTGCCTGTCTCTGCCTGTCTCTGTCTGTCTCTGTCTGTCTCTGCCTGTCTCTGCAGCACCTGTCTAAAGCTGAGTCACTGCTGCTTCTTGCCTGTCTCTGCCTGTCTCTGCTTGTCTCTGTCTGTCTCAGCCTGTCTCTGTCTGTCTCTGTCTGTCTCTGCTTGTCTCTGTCTGTGTCTGTCCGCCTGTCTCTGCCTGTCTCTGCCTGTCTCTGCCTCACTCTGCAGCACCTGTCTAAAGCTGAGTCACTGCTGCCTTTTGCCTGTCTCAGCAGCACTGATCTCCTTGCCTGTCTCTGTCTGTCTCTGCAGCACCTGTCTAAAGCTGAGTCACTGCTGCCTTTTGCCTGTCTCTGCCTGTCTCTGCCTGTCTCTGTCTGTCTCAGCAGCACTGATCTCCTTGCCTGTCTCTGTCTGTCTCTGCAGCACCTGTCTAAAGCTGAGTCACTGCTGCCCTTTTGCCTGTCTCTGCCTGTCTCTGCCTGTCTCTGTCTGTCTCAGCAGCACTGATCTCCTTGCCTGTCTCTGCCTGTCTCAGCAGCACTGATCTCATTGCCTGTCTCTGTCTGTCTCAGCAGCACTGATCTCCTTGCCTGTCTCTGTCTGTCTCAGCAGCACTGATCTCCTTGCCTGCTGCTAACCCTGTAGCCTTTCTTGCCCTTTTTATTGCAGGGCTTGTCTACGGACTTGTACACACACACACACACACACACACACACACACACACACACACACACACACACACACACACACACACACACACACACACACACACACACACACACACACACACACACACACACACACACACACACACACACACACACACACACACACACACACACACACATCTGTTATCCCCCCCCCCCTTCCCTCTGACAGTCCCCCTCATGCAACAGTCCGCTCCCTCGCTCCCAATTTAGTCCCCGTCGCTCCCAGGGACTGGAGCACAGTTGGATCATGGTCAGGAGGTGACACGAGCAGCTCCAGTAAAAACCCGTCTCTCTCTCAGCCTGCTCCGTCCACACCTCTCCCTCTATCCAGCCCAGCCTCTCCTCTCTTCAGCCTCAGAGCCATGGAGTCTTCCCATGAGGTAAGGAAGCAGAACATTCTCACCTGTCCTCCTGAAGCATGCTGTTGTGTGAGTGTGTTAAACAGGTTTTACGACAGCTGCACGCCTACACGGATGGTTAGGAACTGAAGACTGCTTCACTGTGAGAATCTAGGTCTGCTACAGTCGTAGACGACACCAGTACAGTAGACTGTTGTAAATAGATATACTTGTTGTTGTTGTTGTTGTTGTTGTTGTTGAACTGTTAGCACGTTGTCAAATCTTATCAAAGTTGATACCGTAGCCTACATCTTCTAACCTCAAGTGTAGAAGTGCCAAGCGTCACAATCCCGGTCTCCAGAGAATTGCAAGCTGCGAAGCCAAATACTTCACTCATTTCTCTCTCACCCTTTTCATGGAGACATTGGCTTGCATCAGACCTGAATAAACCAAGGTTTATATGAAAAATCTAGTTCGATGAGTTTGAAACGAGAACAACATTCATTTTTTTTGGGGGGGATGGGGGGGGCATAGTTCAGAGAACTGGAACGGGCTCTAAATGTCTTAGCTGTTAGCTAACAGTTAGCTGTTGCTAAGACCCTGTGTCGTTCTACCCCAATACATTCCTTTGGTTTACGGCTCTCAGTCCCTGCTTGATATGTGTCAAGGCATTCTGTTGACAGTGTTGACAAGCTCTTGTTTTGTATTTAGCTTCCTGGCTCTGTATGGCAAACCCTCACACCTGACTGCTTTACGGTTAAACTAAGCACAATGTATGTCCTTACAACGCACTATATGAGTTGGCATACAGTACATACAGTACATACCATGCCAAGTATTGCACATCTATAGAAAAAAGTCACTGTTATGTGGCTTCTTACTTAAAACCACTTACTTGTATCTATGTTTTTAATGACTGGGTAATGTCTGTGAGATCTACTCTGTGAGATCTACTCTGTGAGTTCTACTCTGCGAGATCTACCCTGTGAGATCTACTGTGAGATATTCTGTGAGACCTACTCTGAGTTCTACTCTGTGAGTTCTACTCTGTGAGATATTCTGTGAGTCCTACTCTATGAGATAATTTGTGAGCTCTACTGTGAGATATTCTGTGAGCTCTACTGTGAGATATTCTGTGAGCTCTGCTGTGAGATATTCTGTGAGCTCTACTGTGAGATATTCTGTGAGCTCTGCTGTGAGATATTCTGTGAGCTCTACTGTGAGATATTCCGTGAGCTCTGCTGTGAGATATTCTGTGAGCTCTACTGTGAGATATTCTGTGAGCTCTGCTGTGAGATATTCCGTGAGCTCTACTGTGAGATATTCTGTGAGCTCTACTGTGAGATATTCTGTGAGCTCTACTCTGAGTTCTACTCTGTGAGTTCTACTCTGTGAGATATTCTGTGAGCTCTACTGTGAGATATTCTGTGCCCATCAGATATGCAGATATGCAGATTCAACCCAGAAATGTAACTCATATGACATGAAACGCATAGGGAGTTGAAGAACAAGTAATTATAGGATCTTCTGTCTTTGTGCAGGTCCTCTTCATGGATGGTCTCACTATGAAGGAGATAGGTAACTCTCATGTGTTTAGTGTGTGTGTGTGTTGTTGTTTTATCAATACTGTTGTATTGCTGCTATACCAGACAGACCTTTTCACACTATACCGTGCTGACAGAACCAACCTGCCCTGGTTCTACCGTGCTGACAGAACCAACCTGTCCTGGTTCTACCGTGCTGAAACAAACCAACCTGTCCTGGTTCTACCGTGCTGACAGAACCAACCTGTCCTGGATCTACCGTGCTGACAGAACCAACCTGTCCTGGTTCTACCGCGCTGAAACAAACCAACCTGTCCTGGTTCTACCGTGCTGAAACAAACCAACCTGTCCTGGTTCTACCGTGCTGAAACAAACCAACCTGTCCTGGCTCTACCGTGCTGACAGAACCAACCTGTCCTGGTTCTACCGTGCTGACAGAACCAACCTGTCCTGGTTCTACCGTGCTGACAGAACCAACCTGTCCTGGTTCTACCGTGCTGACAGAACCAACCTGTCCTGGTTCTACCGTGCTGAAACAAACCAACCTGTCCTGGTTCTACCGTGCTGACAGAACCAACCTGTCCTGGATCTACCGTGCTGACAGAACCAACCTGTCCTGGTTCTACCGCGCTGAAACAAACCAACCTGTCCTGGTTCTACCGTGCTGAAACAAACCAACCTGTCCTGGTTCTACCGTGCTGAAACAAACCAACCTGTCCTGGTTCTACCGTGCTGACAGAACCAACCTGTCCTGGTTCTACCGTGCTGACAGAACCAACCTGTCCTGGTTCTACCGTGCCGAAACAAACCAACCTGTCCTGGTTCTACCGTGCTGACAGAACCAACCTGTCCTGGTTCTGCTGTGCTGAAACAAACCAACCTGTCCTGGTTCTACCGTGCCGAAACAAAACCACCTGTCCTGGTTCTACCGTGCCGAAACAAACCCACCTGTCCTGGTTCTACTGTGCCGACACAAACCAACCTGTCCTGGCTCTACCGTGCTGAAACAAACCAACCTGTCCTGGTTCTACCGTGCCGAAACAAACCAACCTGTCCTGGTTCTACCGTGCCGAAACAAACCCACCTGTCCTGGTTCTATCGTGCCGACAGAACCAACCTGTCCTGGTTCTACCGTGCCGACAGAACCAACCTGTCCTGGTTCTACCGTGCCGAAACAAACCCACCTGTCCTGGTTCTACCGTGCCGAAACAAACCCACCTGTCCTGGTTCTACCGTGCCGACAGAACCAACCTGTCCTGGTTCTACCGTGCCGAAACAAACCAACCTGTCCTGGTTCTACCGTGCCGAAACAAACCCACCTGTCCTGGTTCTACCGTGCCGAAACAAACCCACCTGTCCTGGTTCTACCGTGCCGACAGAACCGACCTGTCCTGGCTCTACCGTGCCGAAACAAACCCACCTGTCCTGGTTCTACCGTGCCGAAACAAACCCACCTGTCCTGGTTCTACCGTGCCGACAGAACCAACCTGTCCTGGTTCTACCGTGCCGAAACAAACCAACCTGTCCTGGTTCTACTGTGCCGAAACAAACCAACCTGTCCTGGTTCTACCGTGCCGAAACAAACCCACCTGTCCTGGTTCTACCGTGCCGAAACAAACCGACCTGTCCTGGTTCTACCGTGCCGACAGAACCGACCTGTCCTGGCTCTACCGTGCTGACAGAACCGACCTGTCCTGGCTCTACCGTGCCGACAGAACCGACCTGTCCTGGTTCTACCGTGCCGACAGAACCGACCTGTCCTGGCTCTACCGTGCCGACAGAACCGACCTGTCCTGGCTCCACTCATATTTCACATTGTCCTTCTTCAGCACGGTCCCAGCTGCTACGGTGGATGTGTAACCAACCAGGCCAGTTCAATACACCTTGGTTTGGCCTGGCCTGGTTCGGTTTGGCTCGGTAGTGTGAAAAAGCCTCTCTGAGAGTGTGTTAGGACAGTGGATCTGAACCCTCTTCTCTGGGACCCACCAAGGTTGCACAGTTTTTTGTTCTAACCCCGAACTACCTGATTAACATAACCTAGGACTTGACGATTTGTTGACATACTGACCCTGGAATGGATCAAATCCATGGTTGGGGGGGGTTAAGGTTTTTTTTCGGGGTGAGGTTAGAGAAGCCCTGTGTCAGGACACTGATGGACCTGAGGCAGGGTGCTCCACCCCTGTTCCTCCCTGCAGCCCCAGCCTCGGCCCCAGATGCCAACGTCTACACCAAGTTCATGAGGAACCACTGCTGCTACGACGCCATTCCAACCAGCTCCAAACTGGTCATCTTCGACACCACCTTGCAGGTACATTATTCAAGCTCCCCCAAAAGCTCAACTTCAACACTGCAATGTTTTTTCGTGGGTTTAATTCCCAGAGGCACCACACGTATGCACGCATGTCTGTGAGTTACATTGGATACAAATGTCTTAAATTGGAATCTCTGAAATGTTTTTGCAACATCGACCAGACACCCAACGCGACCAGCGTTTCAGAGTTTCTGTGTTTCTGTGGTTGTGTTTCAGGTAAAAAAAGCTTTCTTTGCTCTGGTGGCGAACGGTGTTCGGGCGGCGCCTCTGTGGGATAACAAGCTGCAGTGTTTTGTAGGTAAGGTAACCTGGAACCCGAGCATTTCCCAATCTGGCATCTAACCTTTAAAGTCCAATGGGTCAGCTATGAGTTTAGACTCAGATTACAGACAGACACCCCCGTAATATCAATGCAGCATTCCTCTCAAACCCCAACAACCCAACTCCGCTTCCCCTGCTTGGGGATCAGCTAGGCGACTGTCTGGGTTCAGAGGTTAGGGTCCCTGAAATTAGACCGTAGTTGAACCTTAAAGTAAGTCCCGGATGGTTTGAAAAGGTGTAAGTTACTGCTGTGTATGTGTGCGGCGTATTCTGCGGTTTTGGTTACACGTCTCTCTGTATTCACGTCTAACTGTGTTTCCTGTGAATAAGTATTTTATAAATATATAAATCCCTTGTGAGGCTACTAAACATCCCTCCTTGTCTCTGGGAGGGTTATAAACAGGGGTGTTGATATGATTAAATGCAGATCATCAATTAGCTAGACCAATGCTGGCTCCATGCTGGGTCGCTGCTGGGTGGCCTTTCAAGAAACCTTTGAAAGGCAAGTGGGCCGGGTCCGTTCCACCCTTCCCATCCGGCTGGTCTGGTTTCTGGATTAGGATGCGTCCCAAAAGGACACCGTATTCCCTACGTTAGTGCACTACTTTTGACCAGGGGCCCTGCACACTATATAGGGAATGGGATTCCATTTGGACCTTAGCCCTGGGCTGTTTTCTGGGTTAGAGCCAGATCCATCCCCTCTGCAGAATTTGGTGCCAGAGATCTAACTATAGTACAGCACCTGAGCTCCAGTGTCTAGTGGGACTTGTCCTCTATTCTGCATCCCATAGAGCACCCTGTTCCCTCGTCAAAGAAGTGTACTATATAGGGAATAGGGTGTCGTCTGGGACAGAATCCTATAATCCCCTGCACCCTTTCTGTGGTTATTTATACACTGTTGGGAATGTCAACGGGCCTTCATACAGGAGCTCACCAGATGATTGAACCTGTCTGTCTGTCTGTCTGTCTGTCTGTCTGTCTGTCTGTCTGTCTGTCTGTCTGTCTGTCTGTCTGTCTGTCTGTCTGTCTGTCTGTCTGTCTGTCTGTCTGTCTGTCTGTCTGTCTGTCTGTCTGTCTGTCTGTCTGTCTGTCTGTCTGTCTGTCTGTCTGTCTGTCTGTCTGTCTGTCTGTCTGTCTGTCTGTCTGTCTGTCTGTCTGTCTGTCTGTCTGTCTGTCTGTCTGTCTGTCTGTCTGTCTGTCTGTATGTTTGTATGTATGTATGTATGTATGTATGTATGTATGTATGTATGTATGTATGTATGTATGTATGTATGTATGTATGTATGTATGTATGTATGTATGTATGTATGTATGTATGTATGTATGTCTGTCTGTCTGTCTGTCTGTCTACAACATAGTTTAGTCCCATTTAAAGCTTCGTTCTTTCCCTGTATCCTTCCAGGTATGCTGACCATCACAGACTTTATCAACATTCTCCACCGGTATTGGCAGTCTCCTCTGGTGAGTGATCTGTTGTTGTTGGACCTGGCATCCAGATTACTGGAGCTGGAGTACAAAGCAGGAAGCTCATCGTAATGCAGGACCACAGAAGTAGAAGTTATATAGGACCCTGCTAATGTCTCACTAGACACTAGTCTCACAGAGTATACCGCTGTGTTGTATGGTATATATGTGTGTCTCACACGATATACCAGGGCTCTCTAACCCTGTTCCTGGAGAGATACCCTCCTGGAGATTTTAACTCCAAACCTGTCCCTGGAGACATACCCTCCTGTAGGTTTTAACTCCAACCCTGTTCCTGGAGAGAGACCCTCCTGGAGATTTTAACTCCAACCCTGTCCCTGGAGACATACCGTCATGTAGTTTTAAACTCCAACCCTGTTCCTGGAGAGAGACCCTCCTGTAGGTTTTAACTCCAACCCTGTTCCTGGAGAGAGACCCTCCTGTAGGTTTTAACTCCAACCCTGTTTCTGGAGAGAGGCCCTCCTGTAGGTTTAAACTCCAACCCTGTCCCCGGAGAGAGACCCTCCTGTAGGTTTACACTCCAACCTTGTTCCTAGAGAGAGACCCTCCTGTAGGTTTAAACTCCAACCTTGTTCCTGGAGAGAGACCCTCCTGTAGGTTTAAACTCCAACCCTGTCCCTGGAGATATAAACCTCCTGCTGTATACTTGTGTCTTCCAGGTAGAGATCTACGAACTGGAGGAGCACAAGATAGAAGACTGTAGAGGTGACTATAAACCTGTAGAGATGACTATAAACCTGTAGAGGTGACTGTAGAGGTGACTATAAACCTGTAGAGGTGACTATAAACCTGTAGAGGTGACTATAAACCTGTAGAGATGACTATAAACCTGTAGAGGTGACTATAAACCAGTAGAGGTGACTATAAACCTGTAGAGGTGACTATAAACCTGTAGAGGTGACTATAAACCTGTAGAGGTGACTATAAACCTGTAGAGGTGACTATAAACCTGTAGAGGTGACTATAAACCTGTAGAGGTGACTGTAGAGGTGACTATAAACCTGTAGAGGTGACTATAATCCTGTAGAGGTGACTATAAACCTGTAGAGGTGACTGTAGAGGTGACTATAAACCTGAAGAGGTGACTATAAACCTGTAGAGGTGACTATAAACCTGTAGAGGTGACTGTAGAGGTGACTATAAACCTGTAGAGGTGACTATAAACCTGTAGAGGTGACTATAAACCTGTAGAGGTGACTATATACCTGTAGAGGTGACTGTAGAGGTGACTATAAACCTGTAGAGGTGACTATAAACCTGTAGAGGTGACTATAAACCTGTAGAGGTGACTGTAGAGGTGACTATAAACCTGTAGAGGTGACTGTAGAGATGACTGTAGAGGTGACTATAAACCTGTAGAGGTGACTAAAAACCTGTGGAGGTGACTATAATCCTGTGGAGGTGACTACAAACCTGTATAGGTGACTATAAACCTGTAGAGATGACTGTAGACCTGTAGAGGTGACTATAAACCTGTAGAGATGACTGTAGAGGTGACTATAAACCTGTAGAGATGACTGTAGAGGTGACTATAAACCTGTAGAGATGACTGTAGAGGTGACTATAAACCTGTAGAGATGACTGTAGAGGTGACTATAAACCTGTAGAGGTGACTGTAGACCTGTAGAGGTGACTGTTAACCTGTAGCTACCTAGAAATAGATGGCACAATGGAATCCCCTTGGGGTTTTGGTCTAGGTATCCATAAACCACTTTGAAACAATTGCTGTAATATAAAGAAGGCTTTATGAAATACATTTGATTGATTCAAAGTCTTGTTTACATTCTCTCTCTCTGTGTGTTTTCTCCATGATCCAGAGGAATTACTGAAGTACTCCAACCATACTCTGATCAGTATCACACCTGACTCCAGGTAACTAGCAGTGCCTTACCTTCTCTAGCCCCTAGTCCAACCATACTCTGATCAGTATCACACCTGACTCCAGGTAACTAGCAGCCGTACCTTCTCTAGCCCCTAGTCCCCACATTTCTTTGTGTCGTCTCGCCAACTCCTAAGCCGTTGTCAGGACAACCCGTCTCTTGTTCTCTACAGCCTTTTTGACGCCATCTATTCTCTGCTGAAGTATAAGATCCATCGGCTGCCTGTGATCGACCCAGAGTCTGGCAACGTCCTGCACATCCTCACCCACAAACGCATCCTCAAGTTCCTGCATATATTTGTGAGAACCTCTTTTCACATTAGCCTATCTGATAAACAACATGTAATGATTCTGGACACTTGATAGCCTGGTCCCAGATCTGTTGTTTGACATATCTTTGGGACCATATAGGAGTTGACCAGACATCTCAAACTGATCTGGGACCAGGCTAGAAGCCTTTTTCTGACGCCATTCTTTCCTCCCAGGGCACCATGATCCCGAAGCCTCGGTACCTCCAGAAGAGGATTGAGGAGGTGGACATCGGAACATTTAAACAGATCGCTACTGTCCGGGAGACGGACACGGTGTACGACGCCCTGGCCATCTTCGTACAGCGGAGGGTTTCCGCTCTGCCAGTGGTCAATGAGGAGGGTATGTGTCAGGTTTCACCTCAGTGATGAAAACACCTTTAACATTTATTTCCAATAACATTTAGGAAAATTAGAGCTATTTTGTTTTACGATGCCAAATGCTAGGGTTAGCCCTTTAGCTTTAGTTTGAACACTTAATGCTAGGGTTAGCCCTTTAGCTTTAGTTTGAACACTTAATGCTAGGGTTAGCCCTTTAGCTTTAGTTTGAACACTTAATGCTAGGATTAGCCCTTTAGCTTTAGTTTGAACACTTAATGCTAGGTTTAGCCCTTTAGCCCTAGTTCAAATTCCTAATGCTAGGGTTAGCCATTTAGCCCTAGTTTAAATGCCTAATACTAGCGTTAGCCCTTTAGCCCTAGTTTAAATGCCTAATGCTAGCGTTAGCCCTTTAGCCCTAGTTTAAATGCCTAATGCTAGCGTTAGCCCTTTAGCCCTAGTTTAAATGCCTAATGCTAGCATTAGCCCTTTAGCCCTAGTTTAAATGCCTAATGCTAGCGTTAGCCCTTTAGCCCTAGTTTAAATGCCTAATGCTAGCGTTAGCCCTTTAGCCCTAGTTTAAATGCCTAATGCTAGCGTTAGCCCTTTAGCCCTAGTTTAAATGCCTAATACTAGCGTTAGCCCTTTAGCCCTAGTTTAAATGCCTAATGCTAGCGTTAGCCCTTTAGCCCTAGTTTAAATGCCTAATGCTAGCGTTAGCCCTTTAGCCCTAGTTTGAACGCCAGCCTGATCTGTATGTCTTCTGTTTTCAGGGAAAATCAAGGCCCTGTACTCCAGGTTTGATGTGATTGTAAGTGGCACCATGTCAATAACTCTGCATTGAGAAGGAAAACAGCATGCAAATGATTCACATGGGAAATGTTCCTTGGATTTGCCCCCCCCCCCCTGTGTTGCTGTAGAATCTGGCCGCTCAGAAGAACTACAATAACCTGAACATGACCATGCAGGAAGCGATCAGTAGCAGGGCCTGCTGTGTGGACGGGGTGCTGAAGTGTTACCCTCACGAGACTCTGGAGACTATCATCGATCGTATTGCTAAGGCAGAGGTAAAGACTACTTTTTTTATATTTAGTGTGGTACTTTCCTGAAGTTGTTTCCCTGCTGGTTGTGGTGTACTGTCCCCGCTGTGTCCCTCCTGTCACAGTCCTGTATAGCATAGTAGAGTACAGTAGTAGAGCATAGTAGAGTACAGTAGTAGAGCATAGTAGAGTACAGTAGTAGAGCATAGTAGAGTACAGTAGTATAGTATAGTATAGTATAGTATAGTATAGTAGTATAGTATAGTATAGTAGTACAGTATAGTACAGTAGTAGAGCATAGTAGAGTACAGTAGTAGAGCATAGTATAGTACAGTAGTATAGTATAGTATAGTATAGTAGTATAGTATAGTATAGTATAGTAGTACAGTAGTAGTACAGTAGTAGAGCATAGTAGAGTACAGTAGTAGAGCATAGTAGAGTACAGTAGTAGAGCATAGTAGAGTACAGTAGTATAGTATAGTATAGTATAGTATAGTAGTATAGTATAGTATAGTAGTACAGTATAGTACAGTAGTAGAGCATAGTAGAGTACAGTAGTAGAGCATAGTATAGTACAGTAGTATAGTATAGTATAGTATAGTAGTATAGTATAGTATAGTATAGTAGTACAGTATAGTACAGTAGTAGAGCATAGTAGAGTACAGTAGTAGAGCATAGTAGAGTACAGTAGTAGAGCATAGTAGAGTACAGTAGTAGAGCATATTAGAGTACAGTAGTATAGTATAGTATAGTATAGTAGTATAGTATAGTATAGTAGTATAGTATAGTACAGTAGTAGAGCATAGTAGAGTACAGTAGTATAGTATAGTATAGTATAGTATAGTAGTACAGTATAGTACAGTAGTAGAGCATAGTAGAGTACAGTAGTATAGTATAGTAGTATAGTATAGTATAGTAGTACCGTATAGTACAGTAGTAAAGCATAGTAGAGTACAGTAGTAGAGTATAGTATAGTAGTACAGTATAGTACAGTAGTAGAGCATATTAGAGTACATTAGTAGAATATAGTATAGTATAGTAGTATAGTATAGTATAGTAGTACAGTATAGTACAGTAGTATAGCATAGTAGAGTACAGTAGTATAGTATAGTATAATATAGTATAGTAGTATATTATAGTATAGTAGCACAGTATAGTACAGTAGTAGAGCATAGTAGAGTACAGTAGTATAGTATAGTAGTATAGTATAGTATAGTAGTACAGTATAGTACAGTAGTAAAGCATAGCAGAGTACAGTAGTAGAGTATAGTATAGTAGTACAGTATAGTACAGTAGTAGAGCATAGTAGAGTACATTAGTAGAATATAGTATAGTATAGTAGTATAGTATAGTAGTACAGTATAGTACAGTAGTAGAGCATAGTAGAGTACAGTAGTATAGTATAGTATAATATAGTATAGTATAGTAGTATATTATAGTATAGTAGTACAGTTTAGTACAGTAGTAGAGCATAGTAGAGTACAGTAGTATAGTATAGTATAGTAGTACAGTATAGTACAGTGGTAGAGCATAGTAGAGTACAGTAGTATAGTATAGTATAGTAGTACAGTATAGTACAGTAGTATATTATAGTACAGTAGTATAGTATAGTACAGTAGTAGAACATAGTAGAGTACAGTAGTAGGGTATAGTAGAGTAGTACAGTATAGTACAGTAGTATAGCATAGTAGAGTACAGTAGTATAGTATAGTAGTACAGTATAGTACAGTAGTATAGCATAGTAGAGTACAGTAGTCTAGTATAGTATAGTAGTACAGTATAGTACAGTAGTAGAGCATAGTAGAGTACAGGAGTATAGTATAGTATAGTAGTACAGTAGAGTACAGTAGTAGAGCATAGTAAAGTACAGTAGTAGAGTATAGTATAGTAGTACAGTATAGTACAGTAGTATAGCATAGTAGAGTACAGTAGTAGAGTATAGTATAGTAGTACAGTATAGTACAGTATTATAGCATAGTAGAGTACAGTAGTAGAGCATAGTAGAGTACAGTAGTAGAGTATAGTATAGTAGTACAGTATAGTACAGTAGAATAGCATAGTAGAGTACAGTAGTAGAGCATAGTAGAGTACAGTAGTAGAGTATAGTAGTATAGCATAGTACAGTAGTATATTATAGTACAGTAGTATAGTATAGTATAGTAGTACAGTATAGTACAGTAGTATAGCATAGTAGAGTACAGTAGTAGAGTATAGTATAGTAGTATAGTCTAGTACAGTAGTAGAGTATAGTATAGTAGTATAGTCTAGTACAGTAGTATAGTATAGTACAGTCGTATAATATAGTACAGTAGTATATTATAGTACAGTAGTATATTATAGTACAGTAGTATAGTCTAGTACAGTAGTATAATATATAGTAGAGTAGTATAGCATAGTACAGTAGTATAGTCTAGTACAGTAGTATAGTATAGTACAGTAGTATAGTCTAGTACAGTAGTATAGTATAGTACAGTAGTATAATATAGTACAGTAGTATAGACTAGTACAGTAGTATAATATATAGTACAGTAGTATATTATAGTACAGTAGTATAGCATAGTAGAGTACAGTAGTATAGTATAGTATAGTATAGTAAAGTAGTGCATTATAGTACAGTAGTATAGCATAGTACAGTAGTATATTATAGTACAGTAGTATAGTCTAGTACAGTAGTATAATATATAGTACAGTAGTATATTATAGTACAGTAGTATAGCATAGTAGAGTACAGTAGTATAGTATAGTAGTACAGTATAGTACAGTAGTATAGCATAGTACAGTAGTATATTATAGTACAGTAGTATAGTATAGTAGTATAGCACAGTAGTATAGCATAGTATAGTACAGCAGGATAGTATATCACAGCAGTATAGTACATTAGTATATTATAGTACAGTAGTATAGTATAGTACCGTAGTATAGTACAGTAGTATAGTATAGTACCGTAGTATAGTACAGTATAGTACAGTAGTAGAGCATAGCAGAGTACAGTAGTAGAGTATAGTATAGTAGTACAGTATAGTACAGTGGTAGAGCATAGTAGAGTACATTAGCAGAATATAGTATAGTATAGTAGTAGAGTATAGTATAGTATAGTAGTACAGTATAGTACAGTAGTAGAGCATAGTAGAGTACAGTAGTATAGTATAGTATAGTATTATATTATAGTAGTACAGTTTAGTACAGTAGTAGAGCATAGTAGAGTACAGTAGTATAGTATAGTATAGTAGTACAGTATAGTACAGTAGTAGAGCATAGTAGAGTACAGTAGTATAGTATAGTATAGTATAGTATAGTATACTAGCACAGTATAGTACAGTAGTATATTATAGTACAGTAGTATAGTATAGTACAGTAGTAGAGCATAGTAGAGTACAGTAGTAGGGTATAGTAGAGTAGTACAGTATAGTACAGTAGTATAGCATAGTAGAGTACAGTAGTATAGTATAGTAGTACAGTATAGTAGTACAGTATAGTACAGTAGTAGAGCATAGTAGAGTACAGTAGTAGGGTATAGTAGAGTAGTACAGTATAGTACAGTAGTAGAGCATAGTAGAGTACAGGAGTATAGTATAGCATAGTAGTACAGTAGAGTACAGTAGTAGAGCATAGTAAAGTACAGTAGTAGAGTATAGTATAGTAGTACAGTATAGTACAGTAGTATAGCATAGTAGAGTACAGTAGTAGAGTATAGTATAGTAGTACAGTATAGTACAGTAGTATAGCATAGTAGAGTACAGTAGTAGAGCATAGTAGAGTACAGTAGTAGAGTATAGTATAGTAGTACAGTATAGTACAGTAGTATAGCATAGTAGAGTACAGTAGTAGAGCATAGTAGAGTACAGTGGTAGAGTATTGTAGTATAGCATAGTACAGTAGTATATTATAGTACAGTAGTATAGCATAATAGAGTACAGTAGTAGAGTATAGTATAGTAGTACAGTATAGTACAGTAGTATAGCATAGTAGAGTACAGTAGTAGAGTATAGTATAGTAGTATAGTCTAGTATAGTAGTAGAGTATAGTATAGTAGTATAGTCTAGTACAGTAGTATAGTATAGTACAGTAGTATAATATAGTACAGTAGTATATTATAGTACAGTAGTATATTATAGTACAGTAGTATAGTCAAGTACAGTAGTATAATATATAGTACAGTAGTATAGTATAGTATAGTAGTATAGTATAGTTCTGTAGTATAGTGTAGTACAGTAGTATAGTCTAGCACAGTAGTATAGTATAGTACTGTAGTATAGTGTAGTACAGTAATATAGTCTAGTACAGTAGTATAGTATAGTACAGTAGTATATTATAGTACAGTAGTATATTATAATACAGTAGTATAGTCTAGTACAGTAGTATAATATATAGTACAGTAGTATAGTCTCGTACAGTAGTATAATATAGTACAGTAGTATAGTCTCGTACAGTAGTATAATATATAGTACAGTAGTATAGTCTCATACAGTAGTATAATATATAGTACAGTAGTATAGTCTCGTACAGTAGTATAATATAGTACAGTAGTATAGTCTCGTACAGTAGTATAATATAGTACAGTAGTATAGTCTCGTACAGTAGTATAATATAGTACAGTAGTATAGTCTCGTTCAGTAGTATAATATAGTACAGTAGTATAGTCTCGTACAGTAGTATAATATATAGTACAGTAGTATAGTCTCGTACAGTAGTATAATATATAGTACAGTAGTATAGTCTCGTACAGTAGTATAATATAGTACAGTAGTATAGTCTCGTACAGTAGTATAATATAGTACAGTAGTATAGTCTCATACAGTAGTATAATATAGTACAGTAGTATAGTCTCGTACAGTAGTATAATATAGTACAGTAGTATAGTCTCGTACAGTAGTATAATATATAGTACAGTAGTATAGTCTCGTACAGTAGTATAATATATAGTACAGTAGTATAGTCTCGTACAGTAGTATAATATAGTACAGTAGTATAGTCTCGTACAGTAGTATAATATAGTACAGTAGTATAGTCTCATACAGTAGTATAATATAGTACAGTAGTATAGTCTCGTACAGTAGTATAATATAGTACAGTAGTATAGTCTCGTACAGTAGTATAATATAGTACAGTAGTATAGTCTCGTACAGTAGTATAATATAGTACAGTAGTATAGTCTCGTACAGTAGTACAATATAGTACAGTAGTATAGTCTCGTACAGTAGTATAATATAGTACAGTAGTATAGTCTCGTACAGTAGTATAATATAGTACAGTAGTATAATATATAGTACAGTAGTATAGTCTCGTACAGTAGTATAATATAGTACAGTAGTATAGTCTCGTACAGTAGTATAATATAGTACAGTAGTATAATATATAGTACAGTAGTATAGTCTCGTACAGTAGTATAATATAGTACAGTAGTATAGTCTCGTACAGTAGTATAATATAGTACAGTAGTATAATATATAGTACAGTAGTATAGTCTCGTACAGTAGTATAATATAGTACAGTAGTATATTATAGTACAGTAGTATATTATAGTACAGTAGTATAGTCTAGTACAGTAGTATAATATATAGTACAGTAGTATAGTCTCGTACAGTAGTATAATATAGTACAGTAGTATAGTATAGTACAGTAGTATAATATAGTACAGTAGTATATTATAGTACAGTAGTATAGTCTCGTACAGTAGTATAATATAGTACAGTAGTATAGTCTCGTACAGTAGTATAATATAGTACAGTAGTATAGTCTCGTACAGTAGTATAATATAGTACAGTAGTATAATATAGTACAGTAGTATAGTCTCGTACAGTAGTATAATATAGTACAGTAATATAGTCTCGTACAGTAGTATAATATAGTACAGTAGTATAATATAGTACAGTAGTATAATATAGTACAGTAGTATAGTCTCGTACAGTAGTATAATATAGTACAGTAGTATAGTCTCGTACAGTAGTATAATATATAGTACAGTAGTATAATATAGTACAGTAGTATAATATAGTACAGTAGTATAGTCTCGTACAGTAGTACAGTACAGTACGGTAGTATATTATAGTACAGTAGTATAGTATAGTAGTATAGTATAGTTCTGTAGTATAGTGTAGTACAGTAGTATAGTCTAGCACAGTAGTATAGTATAGTACTGTAGTATGGTGTAGTACAGTAATATAGTCTAGTACAGTAGTATAGTATAGTACAGTAGTATAGTATAGTACAGTAGTATATTATAGTACAGTAGTATATTATAATACAGTAGTATAGTCTAGTACAGTAGTATAATATATAGTACAGTAGTATAGTCTCGTACAGTAGTATAATATAGTACAGTAGTATAGTCTCGTACAGTAGTATAATATATAGTACAGTAGTATAGTCTCGTACAGTAGTATAATATATAGTACAGTAGTATAGTCTCGTACAGTAGTATAATATAGTACAGTAGTATAGTCTCGTACAGTAGTATAATATAGTACAGTAGTATAGTCTCGTACAGTAGTATAATATAGTACAGTAGTATAGTCTCGTACAGTAGTATAATATAGTACAGTAGTATAGTCTCGTACAGTAGTATAATATAGTACAGTAGTATAGTCTCGTACAGTAGTATAATATAGTACAGTAGTATAGTCTCGTACAGTAGTATAATATAGTACAGTAGTATAGTCTCGTACAGTAGTATAATATAGTACAGTAGTATAATATATAGTACAGTAGTATAGTCTAGTACAGTAGTATAATATAGTACAGTAGTATAGTCTAGTACAGTAGTATAATATAGTACAGTAGTATAATATATAGTACAGTAGTATAGTCTCGTACAGTAGTATAATATAGTACAGTAGTATAGTCTCGTACAGTAATATAATATAGTACAGTAGTATAGTCTCGTACAGTAGTATAATATAGTACAGTAGTATAATATATAGTACAGTAGTATAGTCTCGTACAGTAGTATAATATAGTACAGTAGTATAGTCTCGTACAGTAGTATAATATAGTACAGTAGTATAATATATAGTACAGTAGTATAGTCTCGTACAGTAGTATAATATATAGTACAGTAGTATAGTCTCGTACAGTAGTATAATATAGTACAGTAGTATAATATATAGTACAGTAGTATAGTCTCGTACAGTAGTATAATATAGTACAGTAGTATATTATAGTACAGTAGTATATTATAGTACAGTAGTATAGTCTAGTACAGTAGTATAATATATAGTACAGTAGTATAGTCTCGTACAGTAGTACAATATAGTACAGTAGTATAGTATAGTACAGTAGTATATTATAGTACAGTAGTATATTATAGTACAGTAGTATAGTCTCGTACAGTAGTATAATATAGTACAGTAGTATAGTCTCGTACAGTAGTATAATATAGTACAGTAGTATAGTCTCGTACAGTAGTATAATATAGTACAGTAGTATAATATAGTACAGTAGTATAGTCTCGTACAGTAGTATAATATAGTACAGTAGTATAGTCTCGTACAGTAGTATAATATAGTACAGTAGTATAATATAGTACAGTAGTATAGTCTCGTACAGTAGTATAATATAGTACAGTAGTATAGTCTCGTACAGTAGTATAATATATAGTACAGTAGTATAATATAGTACAGTAGTATAATATAGTACAGTAGTATAATATAGTTCAGTAGTATAGTCTCGTACAGTAGTATAATATAGTACAGTAGTATAGTCTAGTACAGTCGTATAATATAGTACAGTAGTATAATATAGTACAGTAGTATAATATAGTACAGTAGTATAATATATAGTACAGTAGTATAGTCTCGTACAGTAGTATAATATAGTACAGTAGTATAATATAGTACAGTAGTATAGTCTCGTACAGTAGTATAATATATAGTACAGTAGTATAATATATAGTACAGTAGTATAATATAGTACAGTAGTATAATATAGTACAGTAGTATAATATAGTACAGTAGTATAGTCTCGTACAGTAGTATAATATAGTACAGTAGTATAGTCTAGTACAGTAGTATAATATATAGTACAGTAGTATAATATAGTACAGTAGTATAATATAGTACAGTAGTATAATATAGTACAGTAGTATAGTCTCGTACAGTAGTATAATATAGTACAGTAGTATAGTCTAGTACAGTAGTATAATATAGTACAGTAGTATAATATAGTACAGTAGTATAATATATAGTACAGTAGTATAGTCTTGTACAGTAGTATAATATAGTACAGTAGTATAATATATAGTACAGTAGTATAATATAGTACAGTAGTATAATATAGTACAGTAGTATAATATATAGTACAGTAGTATAATATAGTACAGTAGTATAATATATAGTACAGTAGTATAATATAGTACAGTAGTATAATATAGTACAGTAGTATAGTCTAGTACAGTAGTATAATATAGTACAGTAGTATAATATAGTACAGTAGAATAATATATAGTACAGTAGTATAATATAGTACAGTAGTATAATATAGTACAGTAGTATAGTCTCGTACAGTAGTATAATATAGTACAGTAGTATAGTCTCGTACAGTAGTATAATATATAGTACAGTAGTATAATATAGTACAGTAGTATAATATAGTACAGTAGTATAATATAGTACAGTAGTATAGTCTCATACAGTAGTATAATATAGTACAGTAGTATAGTCTAGTACAGTAGTATTATATAGTACAGTAGTATAATATAGTACAGTAGTATAATATATAGTACAGTAGTATAGTCTCGTACAGTAGTATAATATATAGTACAGTAGTATAATATAGTACAGTAGTATAATATAGTACAGTAGTATAATATAGTACAGTAGTATAATATATAGTACAGTAGTATAATATAGTACAGTAGTATAATATATAGTACAGTAGTATAATATAGTACAGTAGTATAATATAGTACAGTAGTATAATATAGTACAGTAGTATAATATATAGTACAGTAGTATAATATAGTACAGTAGTATAATATAGTACAGTAGTATAATATAGTACAGTAGTATAGTATAGTACAGTAGTATAATATATAGTACAGTAGTATAATATAGTACAGTAGTATAATATAGTACAGTAGTATAGTCTCGTACAGTAGTATAATATAGTACAGTAGTATAGTCTCGTACAGTAGTATAATATAGTACAGTAGTATAATATAGTACAGTAGTATAATATAGTACAGTAGTATAGTCTCATACAGTAGTATAATATAGTACAGTAGTATAGTCTCGTACAGTAGTATAATATATAGTACAGTAGTATAATATAGTACAGTAGTATAATATAGTACAGTAGTATAATATAGTACAGTAGTATAGTCTCGTACAGTAGTATAATATAGTACAGTAGTATAATATAGTACAGTAGTATAATATATAGTACAGTAGTATAATATAGTACAGTAGTATAATATAGTACAGTAGTATAATATAGTACAGTAGTATAGTCCAGTACAGTAGTATAATATAGTACAGTAGTATAATATAGTACAGTAGTATAGTCTAGTACAGTAGTATAGTCTAGTACAGTAGTATAATATAGTACAGTAGTATAATATAGTACAGTAGTATAGTATAGTACAGTAGTATAATATATAGTACAGTAGTATAATATAGTACAGTAGTATAATATAGTACAGTAGTATAATATAGTACAGTAGTATAGTCTCGTACAGTAGTATAATATAGTACAGTAGTATAGTCTCGTACAGTAGTATAATATAGTACAGTAGTATAGTCTCGTACAGTAGTATAATATATAGTACAGTAGTATAATATAGTACAGTAGTATAATATAGTACAGTAGTATAATATAGTACAGTAGTATAGTCTCGTACAGTAGTATAATATAGTACAGTAGTATAGTCTAGTACAGTAGTATAATATAGTACAGTAGTATAATACAGTACAGTAGTATAATATATAGTACAGTAGTATAGTCTCGTACAGTAGTATAATATATAGTACAGTAGTATAATATAGTACAGTAGTATAATATAGTATAGTACAGTAGTATAATATAGTACAGTAGTATAATATATAGTACAGTAGTATAATATAGTACAGTAGTATAATATATAGTACAGTAGTATAATATAGTACAGTAGTATAATATAGTACAGTAGTATAATATATAGTACAGTAGTATAATATAGTACAGTAGTATAATATATAGTACAGTAGTATAATATAGTACAGTAGTATAATATAGTACAGTAGTATAATATATAGTACAGTAGTATAATATAGTACAGTAGTATAGTATAGTACAGTAGTATAATATAGTACAGTAGTATAGTATAGTACAGTAGTATAATATATAGTACAGTAGTATAATATAGTACAGTAGTATAATATAGTACAGTAGTATAGTAGTAGAGTACAGTACAGTAGTATAATATAGTACAGTAGTATAGTACAGTAGTATAGCATAGTAGTACAGTAGTATAATATAGTACAGTAGTATAGTCTAGTACAGTAGTATAATATAGTACAGTAGTATAGTCTCGTACAGTAGTATAATATAGTACAGTAGTATAGTATAGTACAGTAGTATAGTATAGTACAGTAGTATAATATAGTACAGTAGTATAATATATAGTACAGTAGTATAGTAGTACAGTAGTATAATATAGTACAGTAGTATAGTATAGTACAGTAGTATAGCATAGTAGAGTATAGTAGTATATAGTATAGTAGTATAGTATAGTACAGTAGTATAATATAGTACAGTAGTATAGTATAGTACAGTAGTATAATATAGTACAGTAGTATAATATAGTACAGTAGTATAATATAGTACAGTAGTATAATATAGTACAGTAGTATAGTCTAGTACAGTAGTATAATATAGTACAGTAGTATAATAGTACAGTAGTATAGTCTAGTACAGTAGTATAATATAGTACAGTAGTATAGTATAGTACAGTAGTATAGTATAGTACAGTAGTATAATATAGTACAGTAGTATAGTATAGTACAGTAGTATAATATAGTACAGTAGTATATAGTACAGTAGTACAGTAGTATAGTACATAGTATAGTATAGTATAGTATAGTATAGTACAGTAGTATATTATAGTACAGTAGTATAGCATAGTACAGTAGTATATTATAGTACAGTAGTATAGTCTAGTACAGTAGTATAATATATAGTACAGTAGTATATTAGAGTACAGTAGTATAGCATAGTAGAGTACAGTAGTATAGTATAGTAGTACAGTATAGTACAGTAGTATAGCATAGTACAGTAGTATATTATAGTACAGTAGTATAGTATAGTAGTATAGCACAGTAGTATAGCATAGTATAGTACAGCAGGATAGTATATCACAGCAGTATAGTACATTAGTATATTATAGTACAGTAGTATAGTATAGTACCGTAGTATAGTACAGTAGTATAGTATAGTACCGTAGTATAGTACAGTATAGTACAGTAGTAGAGCATAGCAGAGTACAGTAGTAGAGTATAGTATAGTAGTACAGTATAGTACAGTGGTAGAGCATAGTAGAGTACATTAGCAGAATATAGTATAGTATAGTAGTAGAGTATAGTATAGTATAGTAGTACAGTATAGTACAGTAGTAGAGCATAGTAGAGTACAGTAGTATAGTATAGTATAGTATTATATTATAGTAGTACAGTTTAGTACAGTAGTAGAGCATAGTAGAGTACAGTAGTATAGTATAGTATAGTAGTACAGTATAGTACAGTAGTAGAGCATAGTAGAGTACAGTAGTATAGTATAGTATAGTATAGTAGCACAGTATAGTACAGTAGTATAGTATAGTACAGTAGTAGAGCATAGTAGAGTACAGTAGTAGGGTATAGTAGAGTAGTACAGTATAGTACAGTAGTATAGCATAGTAGAGTACAGTAGTATAGTATAGTAGTACAGTATAGTAGTACAGTATAGTACAGTAGTATAGCATAGTAGAGTACAGTAGTAGAGCATAGTAGAGTACAGTAGTAGAGTATAGTATAGTATAGTAGTACAGTATAGTACAGTAGTAGAGCATAGTAGAGTACAGTAGTATAGTATAGTATAGTATAGTAGCACAGTATAGTACAGTAGTATATTATAGTACAGTAGTATAGTATAGTACAGTAGTAGAGCATAGTAGAGTACAGTAGTAGGGTATAGTAGAGTAGTACAGTATAGTACAGTAGTATAGCATAGTAGAGTACAGTAGTATAGTATAGTAGTACAGTATAGTAGTACAGTATAGTACAGTAGTAGAGCATAGTAGAGTACAGTAGTAGGGTATAGTAGAGTAGTACAGTATAGTACAGTAGTAGAGCATAGTAGAGTACAGGAGTATAGTATAGCATAGTAGTACAGTAGAGTACAGTAGTAGAGCATAGTAAAGTACAGTAGTAGAGTATAGTATAGTAGTACAGTATAGTACAGTAGTATAGCATAGTAGAGTACAGTAGTAGAGTATAGTATAGTAGTACAGTATAGTACAGTAGTATAGCATAGTAGAGTACAGTAGTAGAGCATAGTAGAGTACAGTGGTAGAGTATTGTAATATAGCATAGTACAGTAGTATATTATAGTACAGTAGTATAGCATAATAGAGTACAGTAGTAGAGTATAGTATAGTAGTACAGTATAGTACAGTAGTATAGCATAGTAGAGTACAGTAGTAGAGTATAGTATAGTAGTATAGTCTAGTATAGTAGTAGAGTATAGTATAGTAGTATAATATAGTACAGTAGTATATTATAGTACAGTAGTATATTATAGTACAGTAGTATAGTCTAGTACAGTAGTATAATATATAGTACAGTAGTATAGTATAGTATAGTAGTATAGTATAGTTCTGTAGTATAGTGTAGTACAGTAGTATAGTCTAGCGCAGTAGTATAGTATAGTACTGTAGTATAGTGTAGTACAGTAATATAGTCTAGTACAGTAGTATAGTATAGTACAGTAGTATAGTATAGTACAGTAGTATATTATAGTACAGTAGTATATTATAATACAGTAGTATAGTCTAGTACAGTAGTATAATATATAGTACAGTAGTATAGTCTCGTACAGTAGTATAATATAGTACAGTAGTATAGTCTCATACAGTAGTATAATATATAGTACAGTAGTATAGTCTCGTACAGTAGTATAATATATAGTACAGTAGTATAGTCTCGTACAGTAGTATAATATAGTCAGTAGTATAGTCTCGTACAGTAGTATAATATAGTACAGTGGTATAGTCTCGTACAGTAGTATAATATAGTACAGTAGTATAGTCTCGTACAGTAGTATAATATAGTACAGTAGTATAGTCTCGTACAGTAGTATAATATATAGTACAGTAGTATAGTCTCGTACAGTAGTATAATATATAGTACAGTAGTATAGTCCTACAGTAGTATAATATAGTACAGTAGTATAGTCTCGTACAGTAGTATAATATAGTACAGTAGTATAGTCTCATACAGTAGTATAATATAGTACAGTAGTATAGTCTCCTACAGTAGTATAATATAGTACAGTAGTATAGTCTCGTACAGTAGTATAATATATAGTACAGTAGTATAGTCTCGTACAGTAGTATAATATATAGTACAGTAGTATAGTCTCCAGTAGTATAGTCTCGTACAGTAGTATAATATAGTACAGTAGTATAGTCTCGTACAGTAGTATAATATAGTACAGTAGTATAGTCTCATACAGTAGTATAATATAGTACAGTAGTATAGTCTCGTACAGTAGTATAATATAGTACAGTAGTATAGTCTCGTAGTAGTATAATATAGTCCTATAGTCCAGGTATAATATAGTACAGTAGTATAGTCTCTACAGTAGTATAATATAGTACAGTAGTATAGTCTCGTACAGTAGTATAATATAGTACAGTAGTATAGTCTCGTACAGTAGTATAATATAGTACAGTAGTATAATATATAGTACAGTAGTATAGTCTCTACAGTAGTATAATATAGTACAGTAGTATAGTCTCGTACAGTAGTATAATATAGTACAGTAGTATAATATATAGTACAGTAGTATAGTCTCCCAGTACAGTAGTATAATATAGTACAGTAGTATAGTCTCGTACAGTAGTATAATATAGTACAGTAGTATAATATATAGTACAGTAGTATAGTCTCGTACAGTAGTATAATATAGTACAGTAGTATAGTCTCATACAGTAGTATAATATATAGTACAGTAGTATAGTCTCGTACAGTAGTATAATATATAGTACAGTAGTATAGTCTCGTACAGTAGTATAATATAGTACAGTGGTATAGTCTCGTACAGTAGTATAATATAGTACAGTAGTATAGTCTCGTACAGTAGTATAATATAGTACAGTAGTATAGTCTCCTCTTAGTATAATATATAGTACAGTAGTATAGTCTCGTACAGTAGTATAATATATAGTACAGTAGTATAGTCTCGTACAGTAGTATAATATAGTACAGTAGTATAGTCTCTACAGTAGTATAATATAGTACAGTAGTATAGTCTCATACAGTAGTATAATATAGTACAGTAGTATAGTCTCGTACAGTAGTATAATATATAGTACAGTAGTATAGTCTCGTACAGTAGTATAATATATAGTACAGTAGTATAGTCTCGTACAGTAGTATAATATATAGTACAGTAGTATAGTCTCGTACAGTAGTATAATATAGTACAGTAGTATAGTCTCGTACAGTAGTATAATATAGTACAGTAGTATAGTCTCCTCCCATACAGTACTATAATATAGTACAGTAGTATAGTCTCGTCAGTAGTATAATATAGTACAGTAGTATAGTCTCGTACAGTAGTATAATATAGTACAGTAGTATAGTCTCCCTGTACAGTAGTATAATATAGTACAGTAGTATAGTCTCGTACAGTAGTATAATATAGTACAGTAGTATAGTCTCGTACAGTAGTATAATATAGTACAGTAGTATAGTCTCGTCAGTAGTATAATATAGTACAGTAGTATAATATATAGTACAGTAGTATAGTCTCCAGTAGTATAATATAGTACAGTAGTATAGTCTCGTACAGTAGTATAATATAGTACAGTAGTATAATATATAGTACAGTAGTATAGTCTCGTACAGTAGTATAATATAGTACAGTAGTATAGTCTCGTACAGTAGTATAATATAGTACAGTAGTATAATATATAGTACAGTAGTATAGTCTCGTACAGTAGTATAATATAGTACAGTAGTATATTATAGTACAGTAGTATATTATAGTACAGTAGTATAGTCTAGTACAGTAGTATAATATATAGTTCAGTAGTATAGTCTCGTACAGTAGTATAATATAGTACAGTAGTATAGTATAGTACAGTAGTATATTATAGTACAGTAGTATAGTCTCGTACAGTAGTATAATATAGTACAGTAGTATAGTCTCGTACAGTAGTATAATATAGTACAGTAGTATAGTCTCGTACAGTAGTATAATATAGTACAGTAGTATAATATAGTACAGTAGTATAGTCTCGTACAGTAGTATAATATAGTACAGTAGTATAGTCTCGTACAGTAGTATAATATAGTACAGTAGTATAATATAGTACAGTAGTATAATATAGTACAGTAGTATGGTCTCGTACAGTAGTATAATATAGTACAGTAGTATAGTCTCGTACAGTAGTATAATATATAGTACAGTAGTATAGTCTCGTACAGTAGTATAATATAGTACAGTAGTATAGTCTCGTACAGTAGTATAATATAGTACAGTAGTATAATATATAGTACAGTAGTATAGTCTCGTACAGTAGTATAATATAGTACAGTAGTATAGTCTCGTACAGTAGTATAATATAGTACAGTAGTATAGTCTCGTACAGTAGTATAATATAGTACAGTAGTATAGTCTCGTACAGTAGTATAATATAGTACAGTAGTATAATATATAGTACAGTAGTATAGTCTCATACAGTAGTATAATATAGTACAGTAGTATAGTCTCGTACAGTAGTATAATATAGTACAGTAGTATAATATATAGTACAGTAGTATAGTCTCGTACAGTAGTATAATATAGTACAGTAGTATAGTCTCGTACAGTAGTATAATATAGTACAGTAGTATAATATATAGTACAGTAGTATAGTCTCGTACAGTAGTATAATATAGTACAGTAGTATATTATAGTACAGTAGTATATTATAGTACAGTAGTATAGTCTAGTACAGTAGTATAATATATAGTACAGTAGTATAGTCTCGTACAGTAGTACAATATAGTACAGTAGTATAGTATAGTACAGTAGTATATTATAGTACAATAGTATAGTCTCGTACAGTAGTATAATATAGTACAGTAGTATAGTCTCGTACAGTAGTATAATATAGTACAGTAGTATAATATAGTACAGTAGTATAGTCTCGTACAGTAGTATAATATAGTACAGTAGTATAGTCTCTTACAGTAGTATAATATAGTACAGTAGTATAATATAGTACAGTAGTATAATATAGTACAGTAGTATAGTCTCGTACAGTAGTATAATATAGTACAGTAGTATAATATAGTACAGTAGTATAATATAGTACAGTAGTATAGTCTCATACAGTAGTATAATATAGTACAGTAGTATAGTCTCGTACAGTAGTATAATATAGTACAGTAGTATAATATAGTACAGTAGTATAATATAGTACAGTAGTATAGTCTCGTACAGTAGTATAATATAGTACAGTAGTATAGTCTCGTACAGTAGTATAATATATAGTACAGTAGTATAATATAGTACAGTAGTATAATATAGTACAGTAGTATAATATAGTACAGTAGTATAGTCTCGCACAGTAGTATAATATAGTACAGTAGTATATTATAGTACAGTAGTATATTATAGTACAGTAGTATAGTCTAGTACAGTAGTATAATATATAGTACAGTAGTATAGTATAGTATAGTAGTATAGTATAGTTCTGTAGTATAGTGTAGTACAGTAGTATAGTCTAGCGCAGTAGTATAGTATAGTACTGTAGTATAGTGTAGTACAGTAATATAGTCTAGTACAGTAGTATAGTATAGTACAGTAGTATAGTATAGTACAGTAGTATATTATAGTACAGTAGTATATTATAATACAGTAGTATAGTCTAGTACAGTAGTATAATATATAGTACAGTAGTATAGTCTCGTACAGTAGTATAATATAGTACAGTAGTATAGTCTCATACAGTAGTATAATATATAGTACAGTAGTATAGTCTCGTACAGTAGTATAATATATAGTACAGTAGTATAGTCTCGTACAGTAGTATAATATAGTACAGTAGTATAGTCTCGTACAGTAGTATAATATAGTACAGTGGTATAGTCTCGTACAGTAGTATAATATAGTACAGTAGTATAGTCTCGTACAGTAGTATAATATAGTACAGTAGTATAGTCTCGTACAGTAGTATAATATATAGTACAGTAGTATAGTCTCGTACAGTAGTATAATATATAGTACAGTAGTATAGTCTCGTACAGTAGTATAATATAGTACAGTAGTATAGTCTCGTACAGTAGTATAATATAGTACAGTAGTATAGTCTCATACAGTAGTATAATATAGTACAGTAGTATAGTCTCGTACAGTAGTATAATATATAGTACAGTAGTATAGTCTCGTACAGTAGTATAATATATAGTACAGTAGTATAGTCTCGTACAGTAGTATAATATATAGTACAGTAGTATAGTCTCGTACAGTAGTATAATATAGTACAGTAGTATAGTCTCGTACAGTAGTATAATATAGTACAGTAGTATAGTCTCATACAGTAGTATAATATAGTACAGTAGTATAGTCTCGTACAGTAGTATAATATAGTACAGTAGTATAGTCTCGTACAGTAGTATAATATAGTACAGTAGTATAGTCTCGTACAGTAGTATAATATAGTACAGTAGTATAGTCTCGTACAGTAGTATAATATAGTACAGTAGTATAGTCTCGTACAGTAGTATAATATAGTACAGTAGTATAGTCTCGTACAGTAGTATAATATAGTACAGTAGTATAATATATAGTACAGTAGTATAGTCTCGTACAGTAGTATAATATAGTACAGTAGTATAGTCTCGTACAGTAGTATAATATAGTACAGTAGTATAATATATAGTACAGTAGTATAGTCTCGTACAGTAGTATAATATAGTACAGTAGTATAGTCTCGTACAGTAGTATAATATAGTACAGTAGTATAATATATAGTACAGTAGTATAGTCTCGTACAGTAGTATAATATAGTACAGTAGTATAGTCTCATACAGTAGTATAATATATAGTACAGTAGTATAGTCTCGTACAGTAGTATAATATATAGTACAGTAGTATAGTCTCGTACAGTAGTATAATATAGTACAGTAGTATAGTCTCGTACAGTAGTATAATATAGTACAGTGGTATAGTCTCGTACAGTAGTATAATATAGTACAGTAGTATAGTCTCGTACAGTAGTATAATATAGTACAGTAGTATAGTCTCGTACAGTAGTATAATATATAGTACAGTAGTATAGTCTCGTACAGTAGTATAATATATAGTACAGTAGTATAGTCTCGTACAGTAGTATAATATAGTACAGTAGTATAGTCTCGTACAGTAGTATAATATAGTACAGTAGTATAGTCTCATACAGTAGTATAATATAGTACAGTAGTATAGTCTCGTACAGTAGTATAATATATAGTACAGTAGTATAGTCTCGTACAGTAGTATAATATATAGTACAGTAGTATAGTCTCGTACAGTAGTATAATATATAGTACAGTAGTATAGTCTCGTACAGTAGTATAATATAGTACAGTAGTATAGTCTCGTACAGTAGTATAATATAGTACAGTAGTATAGTCTCATACAGTACTATAATATAGTACAGTAGTATAGTCTCGTACAGTAGTATAATATAGTACAGTAGTATAGTCTCGTACAGTAGTATAATATAGTACAGTAGTATAGTCTCGTACAGTAGTATAATATAGTACAGTAGTATAGTCTCGTACAGTAGTATAATATAGTACAGTAGTATAGTCTCGTACAGTAGTATAATATAGTACAGTAGTATAGTCTCGTACAGTAGTATAATATAGTACAGTAGTATAATATATAGTACAGTAGTATAGTCTCGTACAGTAGTATAATATAGTACAGTAGTATAGTCTCGTACAGTAGTATAATATAGTACAGTAGTATAATATATAGTACAGTAGTATAGTCTCGTACAGTAGTATAATATAGTACAGTAGTATAGTCTCGTACAGTAGTATAATATAGTACAGTAGTATAATATATAGTACAGTAGTATAGTCTCGTACAGTAGTATAATATAGTACAGTAGTATATTATAGTACAGTAGTATATTATAGTACAGTAGTATAGTCTAGTACAGTAGTATAATATATAGTACAGTAGTATAGTCTCGTACAGTAGTATAATATAGTACAGTAGTATAGTATAGTACAGTAGTATATTATAGTACAGTAGTATAGTCTCGTACAGTAGTATAATATAGTACAGTAGTATAGTCTCGTACAGTAGTATAATATAGTACAGTAGTATAGTCTCGTACAGTAGTATAATATAGTACAGTAGTATAATATAGTACAGTAGTATAGTCTCGTACAGTAGTATAATATAGTACAGTAGTATAGTCTAGTACAGTTGTATAATATAGTACAGTAGTATAATATAGTACAGTAGTATAATATAGTACAGTAGTATAATATATAGTACAGTAGTATAGTCTCGTACAGTAGTATAATATAGTACAGTAGTATAATATATAGTACAGTAGTATAATATAGTACAGTAGTATAATATATAGTACAGTAGTATAATATATAGTACAGTAGTATAATATAGTACAGTAGTATAATATAGTACAGTAGTATAATATAGTACAGTAGTATAGTCTCGTACAGTAGTATAATATAGTACAGTAGTATAGTCTCGTACAGTAGTATAATATATAGTACAGTAGTATAATATAGTACAGTAGTATAATATAGGACAGTAGTATAATATAGTACAGTAGTATAGTCTCGTACAGTAGTATAATATAGTACAGTAGTATAGTCTAGTACAGTAGTATAATATAGTACAGTAGTATAATATATAGTACAGTAGTATAGTCTTGTACAGTAGTATAATATAGTACAGTAGTATAATATATAGTACAGTAGTATAATATAGTACAGTAGTATAATATAGTACAGTAGTATAATATAGTACAGTAGTATAATATATAGTACAGTAGTATAATATATAGTACAGTAGTATAATATAGTACAGTAGTATAATATATAGTACAGTAGTATAATATAGTACAGTAGTATAGTCTAGTACAGTAGTATAATATAGTACAGTAGTATAATATAGTACAGTAGTATAATATAGTACAGTAGTATAGTCTAGTACAGTAGTATAATATAGTACAGTAGTATAATATAGTACAGTAGTATAATATATAGTACAGTAGTATAATATAGTACAGTAGTATAATATAGTACAGTAGTATAGTCTCGTACAGTAGTATAATATAGTACAGTAGTATAGTCTCGTACAGTAGTATAATATATAGTACAGTAGTATAATATAGTACAGTAGTATAATATAGTACAGTAGTATAGTCTCGTACAGTAGTATAATATAGTACAGTAGTATAGTCTCGTACAGTAGTATAATATATAGTACAGTAGTATAATATAGTACAGTAGTATAATATAGTACAGTAGTATAATATAGTACAGTAGTATAGTCTCATACAGTAGTATAATATAGTACAGTAGTATAGTCTAGTACAGTAGTATAATATAGTACAGTAGTATAATATAGTACAGTAGTATAGTCTCGTACAGTAGTATAATATAGTACAGTAGTATAATATATAGTACAGTAGTATAGTCTCGTACAGTAGTATAATATAGTACAGTAGTATAGTCTCGTACAGTAGTATAATACAGTACAGTAGTATAGTCTCGTACAGTAGTATAATATAGTACAGTAGTATAGTCTCGTACAGTAGTATAATATAGTACAGTAGTATAATATATAGTACAGTAGTATAATATAGTACAGTAGTATAATATATAGTACAGTAGTATAATATAGTACAGTAGTATAGTCTCGTACAGTAGTATAATATAGTACAGTAGTATAATATAGTACAGTAGTATAATATAGTACAGTAGTATAGTCTCATACAGTAGTATAATATAGTACAGTAGTATAGTCTCGTACAGTAGTATAATATATAGTACAGTAGTATAATATAGTACAGTAGTATAATATAGTACAGTAGTATAATATAGTACAGTAGTATAGTCTCGTACAGTAGTATAATAAGGTACAGTAGTATAATATAGTACAGTAGTATAATATAGTACAGTAGTATAATATATAGTACAGTAGTATAATATAGTACAGTAGTATAATATAGTACAGTAGTATAGTCTAGTACAGTAGTATAATATAGTACAGTAGTATAATATAGTACAGTAGTATAGTCTAGTACAGTAGTATAGTCTAGTACAGTAGTATAATATAGTACAGTAGTATAATATAGTACAGTAGTATAATATAGTACAGTAGTATAGTCTAGTACAGTCGTATAATATAGTACAGTAGTATAATATAGTACAGTAGTATAATATATAGTACAGTAGTATAATATAGTACAGTAGTATAATATATAGTACAGTAGTATAGTCTCGTACAGTAGTATAATATATAGTACAGTAGTATAATATATAGTGCAGTAGTATAATATAGTACAGTAGTATAATATAGTACAGTAGTATAGTCTCGTACAGTAGTATAATATAGTACAGTAGTATAGTCTCGTACAGTAGTATAATATATAGTACAGTAGTATAATATAGTACAGTAGTATAATATAGGACAGTAGTATAATATAGTACAGTAGTATAGTCTCGTACAGTAGTATAATATAGTACAGTAGTATAGTCTAGTACAGTAGTATAATATAGTACAGTAGTATAATATATAGTACAGTAGTATAATATAGTACAGTAGTATAATATAGTACAGTAGTATAGTCTCGTACAGTAGTATAATATAGTACAGTAGTATAGTCTCGTACAGTAGTATAATATAGTACAGTAGTATAATATAGTACAGTAGTATAATATAGTACAGTAGTATAGTCTCATACAGTAGTATAATATAGTACAGTAGTATAGTCTCGTACAGTAGTATAATATATAGTACAGTAGTATAATATAGTACAGTAGTATAATATAGTACAGTAGTATAATATAGTACAGTAGTATAGTCTCGTACAGTAGTATAATATAGTACAGTAGTATAATATAGTACAGTAGTATAATATATAGTACAGTAGTATAATATAGTACAGTAGTATAATATAGTACAGTAGTATACTATAGTACAGTAGTATAATATAGTACAGTAGTATAATATAGTACAGTAGTATAGTCTAGTACAGTAGTATAGTCTAGTACAGTAGTATAATATAGTACAGTAGTATAATATAGTACAGTAGTATAGTCTCGTACAGTAGTATAATATATAGTACAGTAGTATAATATAGTACAGTAGTATAATATAGTACAGTAGTATAGTCTCGTACAGTAGTTTAATATAGTACAGTACTATAGTCTAGTACAGTAGTATAATATAGTACAGTAGTATAATATAGTACAGTAGTATAATATAGTACAGTAGTATAATATATAGTACAGTAGTATAGTCTCGTACAGTAGTATAATATATAGTACAGTAGTATAATATAGTACAGTAGTATAATATAGTACAGTAGTATAATATAGTACAGTAGTATAATACATAGTACAGTAGTATAATATAGTACAGTAGTATAATATATAGTACAGTAGTATAATATAGTACAGTAGTATAATATAGTACAGTAGTATAATATAGTACAGTAGTATAATATATAGTACAGTAGTATAATATAGTACAGTAGTATAATATAGTACAGTAGTATAATATATAGTACAGTAGTATAATATAGTACAGTAGTATAATATAGTACAGTAGTATAGTCTCGTACAGTAGTATAATATAGTACAGTAGTATATTCTCGTACAGTAGTATAATATATAGTACAGTAGTATAATATAGTACAGTAGTATAATATAGTACAGTAGTATAATATAGTACAGTAGTATAGTCTCGTACAGTAGTATAATATAGTACAGTAGTATAGTCTAGTACAGTAGTATAATATAGTACAGTAGTATAATATAGTGCAGTAGTATAATATATAGTACAGTAGTATAGTCTCGTACAGTAGTATAATATAGTACAGTAGTATAATATATAGTACAGTAGTATAATATAGTACAGTAGTATAATATAGTACAGTAGTATAATATAGTACCGTAGTATAATATATAGTACAGTAGTATAATATAGTACAGTAGTATAATATAGTACAGTAGTATAATATAGTACAGTAGTATAATATAGTACAGTAGTATAGTCTCATACAGTAGTATAATATAGTACAGTAGTATAATATAGTACAGTAGTATAATATAGTACAGTAGTATAATATATAGTACAGTAGTATAATATATAGTACAGTAGTATAATATAGTACAGTAGTATAGTATAGTACAGTAGTATAATATAGTACAGTAGTATAATATAGTACAGTAGTATATTATAGTACAGTAGTATACCTATTGACTATGGTCCAAAGTAATAAACTACATAGGGTGCAATTTGCCGTGTCTCTTCCCTTCCTCCTCTTCCACCCTCTCTTCTCTTCCTCCCAGGTTCACCTTCTCTCCTCTTCCTCCAAGTTCATCCTCTCTCCTCTTCATCCCAGGTTCACCCTCTCTCCTCTTCCTCCCAGGTTCACCCTCGCTCCTCTTCCTCCAGGTTCACCCTCTCTCCTCTTCCTCCCAGGTTCACCCTCTCTCCTCTTCCTCTACCCTCTCTTCTCTTCCTCCCAGGTTCACCTTCTCTCCTCTTCCTCCCAGGTTCACCCTCTCTCCTCTTCCTCTACCCTCTCTCCTCTTCCTCCAGGTTCACCCTCTCTCCTCTTCCTCTACCCTCTCTTCTCTTCCTCCCAGGTGCACCCTCTCCTCTTCCTCCAGGTTCACCCTCTCTCCTCTTCCTCCAGGTTCACCCTCTCTCCTCTTCCTCCAGGTTCACCCTCTCTCCTCTTCCTCTACCCTCTCTCCTCTTCCTCCAGGTTCACCCTCTCTCCTCTTCCTCTACCTTCTCTCCTCTTCCTCCCAGGTTCACCCTCTCTCCTCTTCCTCTACCCTCTCTCCTCTTCCTCCAGGTTCACCCTCTCTCCTCTTCCTCTACCCTCTCTTCTCTTCCTCCCAGGTTCACCCTCTCCTCTTCCTCCAGGTTCACCCTCTCTCCTCTTCCTCCAGGTTCACCCTCTCTCCTCTTCCTCCAGGTTCACCCTCTCTCCTCTTCCTCCCAGGATCACCCTCTCTCCTCTTCCTCCCAGGTTCACCCTCTCTCCTCTTCCTCTACCCTCTCTCCTCTTCCTCCAGGTTCACCCTCTCTCCTCTTCCTCTACCCTCTCTCCTCTTCCTACAGGTTCACCCTCTCTCCTCTTCCTACAGGTTCACCCTCTCTCCTCTTCCTCCAGGTTCACCCTCTCTCCTCTTCCTCCATGTTCACCCTCTCTCCTCTTCCTACAGGTTCACCCTCTCTCCTCTTCCTCCAGGTTCACCCTCTCTCCTCTTCCTCCATGTTCACCCTCTCTCCTCTTCCTCCCAGGTTCACCCTCTCTCTTCTTCCTCCAGGTTCACCCTCTCTTCTCTTCATCCCAGGTTCACCCTCTCTCCTCTTCCTCCCAGGTTCACCCTCTCTCCTCTTCCTCCCAGGTTCACCCTCTCTTCTCTTCCTACAGGTTCACCCTCTCTCCTCTTCCTCCCAGGTTCACCCTCTCTCCTCTTCCTCCCAGGTTCACCCTCTCTCATCTTCCTCCCAGGTTCACCCTCTCTCCTATTCCTCCCAGGTTCACCCTCTCTCCTCTTCCTCCCAGGTTCACCCTCTCTCCTCTTCCTCTACCCCTCTCCTCTTCCTCCAGGTTCACCCTCTCTCCTCTTCCTCTACCCTCTCTCCTCTTCCTACAGGTTCACCCTCTCTCCTCTTCCTCCCAGGTTCACCCTCTCTCCTCTTCCTCCATGTTCACCCTCTCTCCTCTTCCTCCAGGTTCACTCTCTCTCATCTTCCTCCAGGTTCACCCTCTCTCCTCTTCCTCCCAGGTTCACCCTCTCTTCTCTTCCTCCAGGTTCACCCTCTCTTCTCTTCCTCCCAGGTTCACCCTCTCTCCTCTTCCTCCCAGGTTCACCCTCTCTTCTCTTCCTCCAGGTTCACCCTCTCTCCTCTTCCTCCCAGGTTCACCCTCTCTCCTCTTCCTCCCAGGTTCACCCTCTCTCTTCTTCCTCTACCCTCTCTCCTCTTCCTCCAGGTTCACCCTCTCTCCTCTTCCTCTACCCTCTCTCCTCTTCCTCCAGGTTCACCCTCTCTCCTCTTCCTCCCAGGTTCACCCTCTCTCCTCTTCCTCCCAGGTTCACCCTCGCTCCTCTTCCTCTACCCTCTCTCCTCTTCCTCCAGGTTCACCCTCTCTCCTCTTCCTCCCAGGTTCACCCTCTCTCCTATTCCTCCCAGGTTCACCCTCTCTCCTCTTCCTCCCAGGTTCACCCTCTCTCCTCTTCCTCTACCCTCTCTCCTCTTCCTCCAGGTTCACCCTCTCTCCTCTTCCTCTACCCTCTCTCCTCTTCCTACAGGTTCACCCTCTCTCCTCTTCCTCCCAGGTTCACCCTCTCTCCTCTTCCTCCATGTTCACCCTCTCTCCTCTTCCTCCAGGTTCACTCTCTCTCATCTTCCTCCAGGTTCACCCTCTCTCCTCTTCCTCCCAGGTTCACCCTCTCTTCTCTTCCTCCAGGTTCACCCTCTCTTCTCTTCCTCCCAGGTTCACCCTCTCTCCTCTTCCTCCCAGGTTCACCCTCTCTTCTCTTCCTCCAGGTTCACCCTCTCTCCTCTTCCTCCCAGGTTCACCCTCTCTCCTCTTCCTCCCAGGTTCACCCTCTCTCTTCTTCCTCTACCCTCTCTCCTCTTCCTCCAGGTTCACCCTCTCTCCTCTTCCTCTACCCTCTCTCCTCTTCCTCCAGGTTCACCCTCTCTCCTCTTCCTCCCAGGTTCACCCTCTCTCCTCTTCCTCCCAGGTTCACCCTCGCTCCTCTTCCTCTACCCTCTCTCCTCTTCCTCCAGGTTCACCCTCTCTCCTCTTCCTCCCAGGTTCACCCTCTCTTCTCTTCCTCCCCGGTTCACCCTCTCTCCTCTTCCTCTACCCTCGCTCCTCTTCCTCCCAGGTTCACCCTCTCTCCTCTTCCTCCCAGGTTCACCCTCTCACCTCTTCCTCCCAGGTCCACCGTCTCGTGCTGGTGGATAAAGATGACGTGGTGGGGGGGATCGTCTCGCTCTCTGACCTACTCCAGGCCCTGGTCTTGACCCCGGCAGGTATTGATGCCCTTTTCTCTTAGCACCTGACTGTGGGTTGGGGGGTCCATCTATCACTACCCACCACCTCCCAGCCCCTCCCCAGCCCCAACCCCAGGTAAGCCCACTGGCTGTCGGTCGCCCTCTAGTCCTGTCCTGTCTTGCTAGTCCTGCCCTGTCCTGTCCTGCCTTGCCCTGTCTTGTCTCGCTTCCCCCTCTCCTCTACTCTCCCCTCGCTTCCCCCTCTCCTTTCCCCTCTCCCCTCCTTTCCCCGCCCCTCCTTTCCCCTCCTTTCCCCGCCCCTCCTTTCCCCTCTCCCCTCCCTTCCTTTCCCCTCTCCCCTCCCCTCCTTTCCCCTCTCCCCTCCCCTCCTTTCCCCTCTCCCCTCCTTTCCCCTCCCCTCCTTTCCCCCCCCTCCCCCACCTCCCCTTTCCTCTCGCCTCCCCCTCATTCCTCCCCTCCTTTCCTTCCCCCTCGCTTCCTCCCCTCCTTTCCTTCCCCCCTCGTTTCCTCCCCTCCTCTCCCCTCCTCCTCTCTACACTCCCCTCTTCACCCCTCCCCACAGCCTCTTCCCCCTCTTCCTCTTCCCCTCCCCCTTCCTTCCTATCCCCTTTCCCTTCTCCTCTCTCCCCTTCTCCCCTCTCCCTCCTCTCCCCTCCCTCCTTTCCCCTTCTCCCCTCTCCCTCCTCTCCCCTCCGTTCTTCAAAAGAGAGATCCTTTCCCCTTCTCCCCTCTCCCTCCTCTCCCCTCCCTCCTTTCCCCTTCTCCCCTCTCCCTCCTCTCCCCCCCCCCTCCTTTCCCCTTCTCCCCTTCTCCCCTCTCCCTCCTCTCCCCTCCCTCCTTTCCCCTTCTCCCCTCTCCCTCCTCTCCCCTCCCTCCTTTCCCCTTCTCCCCTCTCCCTCCTCTCCCCTCCCTCCTTTCCCCTTCTCCCCTCTCCTCTTCCCTCTCCACTCTCCTCTCGCCTCCTCCCCTCCTCTCCTCTCTTCTGCTCTTGCCCTCTCCTTACCTCCCTCCTCCCCTCTCCCCCACTCTCCCCAACTCTCCTCTTCCCTTCCCTCCTCCCTGCCATCTCTTCTCTTCTCCTCCCCTCCTCTCCCCTCCTTTCCACTCCCCTCTTCCCTCCTTTTCCTTTCTCCTCTCACCTCATCCCCTCTTCTCCCCTCCTCTCCTCCTTTCCACTCTCCTCCTCCCTTCTTTCTTCCCTGCTTGCCTGCTTGGCTTGTGGTCCTGTTGTCCGCCTGCTGTCCTGTTGGCCTGTGGGACAATTCTTTCAAACCCAATAATCTACAGAACTTGATGATTCTTGGTCAATCATTTTTCCAGCATCTGTCATCGACTCACTCTGCCTTGGCTCATCATGCCCCTCACTGTGGCCTGAACAGAGTAGAGTAGTGGCAGTGGTCTCTGACCAGAGTAGAGTAGTGGCAGTGGTCTCTAACCAGAGTAGAGTAGTGGCAGTGGTCTCTAACCAGAGTAGAGTAGTGGCAGTGGTCTCTGACCAGAGTAGAGTAGTGGCAGTGGTCTCTGACCAGAGTAGAGTAGAGGCAGTGGTCTCTGACCAGAGTAGAGTAGTGGCAGTGGTCTCTAACCAGAGTAGAGTAGTGGCAGTGGTCTCTAACCAGAGTAGAGTAGAGTAGTGGCAGTGGTCTCTAACCAGAGTAGAGTAGTGGCAGTGGTCTCTAACCAGAGTAGAGTAGTGGCAGTGGTCTCTAACCAGAGTAGAGTAGAGTAGTGGCAGTGGTCTCTAACCAGAGTAGAGTAGTGGCAGTGGTCTCTGACCAGAGTGGAGTAGAGGCAGTGGTCTCTGACCAGAGTAGAGTAGTGGCAGTGGTCTCTAACCAGAGTAGAGTAGAGTAGTGGCAGTGGTCTCTAACCAGAGTAGAGTAGTGGCAGTGGTCTCTAACCAGAGTAGAGTAGTGGTAGTGGTCTCTAACCAGAGTAGAGTAGAGTAGTGGCAGTGGTCTCTGACCAGAGTAGAGTAGAGTAGTGGCAGTGGTCTCTAACCAGAGTAGAGTAGAGTAGTGGCAGTGGTCTCTGACCAGAGTAGAGTAGAGGCAGTGGTCTCTAACCAGAGTAGAGTAGTGGCAGTGGTCTCTAACCAGAGTAGAGTAGTGGTAGTGGTCTCTAACCAGAGTAGAGTAGAGTAGTGGCAGTGGTCTCTAACCAGAGTAGAGTAGAGTAGTGGCAGTGGTCTCTGACCAGAGTAGAGTAGAGGCAGTGGTCTCTAACCAGAGTAGAGTAGTGGCAGTGGTCTCTGACCAGAGTAGAGTAGTGGCAGTGGTCTCTAACCAGAGTAGAGTAGTGGTAGTGGTCTCTAACCAGAGTAGAGTAGAGGTAGTGGTCTCTAACCAGAGTAGAGTAGAGGCAGTGGTCTCTAACCAGAGTAGAGTAGAGTAGTGGCAGTGGTCTCTAACCAGAGTAGAGTAGTGGCAGTGGTCTCTAACCAGAGTAGAGTAGTGTAGTGGCAGTGGTCTCTAACCATAGTAGAGTAGAGTAGTGGCAGTGGTCTCTAACCAGAGTAGAGTAGAGTAGTGGCAGTGGTCTCTAACCAGAGTAGAGTAGAGTAGTGGCAGTGGTCTCTGACCAGAGTAGAGTAGAGGCAGTGGTCTCTAACCAGAGTAGAGTAGAGTAGTGGCAGTGGTCTCTAACCAGAGTAGAGTAGAGGCAGTGGTCTCTAACCAGAGTAGAGTAGAGTAGTGGCAGTGGTCTCTAACCAGAGTAGAGTAGTGGCAGTGGTCTCTAACCAGCGTAGAGTAGTGGTCTCTAACCAGAGTAGAGTAGAGTAGTGGCAGTGGTCTCTAACCAGAGTAGAGTAGTGGTCTCTAACCAGAGTAGAGTAGAGTAGTGGCAGTGGTCTCTAACCAGAGTAGAGTAGTGGCAGTGGTCTCTAACCAGAGTAGAGTAGAGGCAGTGGTCTCTAACCAGAGTAGAGTAGTGGTAGTGGTCTCTAACCAGAGTAGAGTAGTGGCAGTAGTCTCTAACCAGAGTAGAGTAGTGGCAGTGGTCTCTAACCAGAGTAGAGTAGTGGTCTCTAACCAGAGTAGAGTAGAGTAGTGGCAGTGGTCTCTAACCAGAGTAGAGTAGTGGCAGTGGTCTCTAACCAGAGTAGAGTAGTGGCAGTGGTCTCTAACCAGAGTAGAGTAGAGGCAGTGGTCTCTAACCAGAGTAGAGTAGTGGCAGTGGTCTCTAACCAGAGTAGAGTAGTGGCAGTGGTCTCTAACCAGAGTAGAGTAGTGGCAGTGGTCTCTAACCAGAGTAGAGTAGTGGTCTCTAACCAGAGTAGAGTAGAGTAGTGGCAGTGGTCTCTAACCAGAGTAGAGTAGTGGCAGTGGTCTCTAACCAGAGTAGAGTAGAGGCAGTGGTCTTTAACCAGAGTAGAGTAGTGGCAGTGGTCTCTAACCAGAGTAGAGTAGTGGCAGTGGTCTCTAACCAGAGTAGAGTAGTGGTCTCTAACCAGAGTAGAGTAGAGTAGTGGCAGTGGTCTCTAACCAGAGTAGAGTAGTGGCAGTGGTCTCTAACCAGAGTAGAGTAGTGGCAGTGGTCTCTAACCAGAGTAGAGTAGAGGCAGTGGTCTCTAACCAGAGTAGAGTAGTGGCAGTGGTCTCTAACCAGAGTAGAGTAGAGGCAGTGGTCTCTAACCAGAGTAGAGTAGTGGCAGTGGTCTCTAACCAGAGTAGAGTAGAGGCAGTGGTCTCTAACCAGAGTAGAGTAGTGGCAGTGGTCTCTAACCAGAGTAGAGTAGAGGCAGTGGTCTCTAACCAGAGTAGAGTAGAGGCAGTGTAGAGGACGATCGATTCAGATTTTTCAACGCCGATACCGATTTATTGGAAGACCAAAAAAAGCAGATGAATCTGCCGGTTTATATATATATATATATTAAATTTGTATTTTATATATATATATTTTTTATTTGTATTTTATATATATATATTTTTTATTTGTATTTTATATAAATATATTAAATTTGTATTTCATATATATATATTTTATTTGTATTTTATATATATATATATTTTATTTTTATTTTATATATATATATTTTTTTTATTTGTATTTTATATATATATATATTTACTTGTATTTTATATATATATACTTTATTTGTATGTTATATATATATATATTTTTTTTTTATTTGTATTTTATATATATATATATATTTTATTTCTCTTTTATATATATATATATATTTTATTTGTATTTTATATATATATATTTTATTTGTATTTTATATATATATATATTTTATTTGTTTTTATATATATATATATTTTATTTGTATTTTATATATTTTTTATTTATTTGTATTTTATATATATATATATATTTTATTTGTTTTTTATATATATATTTTTTTATTTGTATTTTATATATATATATTTTATTTGTTTTTTATATATATTTTTTTTTATTTGTATTTTATATATATATATTTTATTTGTATTTTATATATATATATATTTTATTTGTATTTTATATATTTTTTATTTATTTGTATTTTATATATTTTTTATTTATTTGTATTTTATATATATATTTATATATCATACTGGCGTTTAACTCAGCTCATTGGCTATCTACCAAGCTAGATTTCAAGAAGATCAGTGGTCATTGGTGCACAATGAGGTCATTGCTCGTTGTCTTCAAAGCAGTTCACTACGCTCAATACACCCCGCAAAAAAAAACAATCAAGTTTGGCTGTGTTTTTTGTAATAATGACAATTACAACATTACTGAATGAACCATGAACACTTTTATTTTAACTTGATATAATACATCAAATCTATTTAGTCTCAAATAAATAATGAAACATGTTCAATTTGGTTTAAATAATGCAAAAACACAGTGTTGGAGAAGAAAGTAAAAGTGCAATATATGCCAGGTAAGAAAGCTAACGTTTCAGTTCCTTGCTCAGAACATGAGAACATATGAAAGCTGGTGGTTCAATATTCCCAGTTAAGAAGTTTTAGGTTGTAGTTATTATATTATGACGTGTTGACCATTTCTCTCTATACCATTTGTATTTCATATACCTTTGACTATTGGATTGCTCCTTGCTGCACTCGCATAACAGGTAGTCAGCCTGCCAGTCAGTCTCCTCGTGGAGTAACAGGTAGTCAGCCTGCCAGTCTCCTCGTGGAGTAACAGGTAGTCAGCCTGCCAGTCTCCTCGTGGAGTAACAGGTAGTCAGCCTGCCAGTCAGTCTCCTCGTGGAGTAACAGGTAGTCAGCCTGCCAGTCTCCTCGTGGAGTAACAGGTAGTCAGCCTGCCAGTCTCCTCGTGGAGTAACAGGTAGTCAGCCTGCCAGTCTCCTCGTGGAGGAACAGGTAGTCAGCCTGCCAGTCTCCTCGTGGAGTAACAGGTAGTCAGCCTGCCAGTCTCCTCATGGAGTAACAGGTAGTCAGCCTGCCAGTCTCCTCATGGAGTAACAGGTGGTCAGCCTGCCACGCAGTCTCCTTGGGGAACACAATGTAATCTGCCATCATGCCGATTACCGATTGTTATGGAATCTTCAAATCGGCCCTAATTAATCGGCCACGCCGATTTAATCGGTCGACCTCGAGACCAGAGCCCAGAATATCTGTCTCTGTGTCTGTGAATAACCTCTGTCGAGTCAACATGGTATTTTATCCCTGAACGGCTACATCCCAAATGGCACCCTATTCCCTATGTAGTGCACTACATTGGACCATATTCCCTATATATTTCACTACTTTTTACCAAATATGGGCCCTGGTCAAAAGTAGTGCACTATGTGTGGAATAGGGTGCGAATTGGCAGCCTCTGTGTGAGAGGCAGACTGTAGTCAGTCAGTTCTGTGTGAGAGGCAGACTAGTCAGTCAACTCTGTGTGAGAGGCAGACTGTAGTCAGTCAGCTCTGTGTGAGAGGCAGACTGTAGTCAGTCAGCTCTGTGTGAGAGGCAGACTGTAGTCAGTCAGCTCTGTGTGAGAGGCAGACTGTAGTCAGTCAGCTCTGTGTGAGAGGCAGACTGTAGTCAGTCAGCTCTGTGTGAGAGGCAGACTGTAGTCAGTCAGCTCTGTGTGAGAGGGAGGCTGTAGTCAGTCAGCTCTGTGTGAGAGGCAGTCAGTTCTGTGTGAGAGGGAGGCTGTAGTCAGTCAGCTCTGTGTGAGAGGCAGTCAGTTCTGTGTGAGAGGGAGGCTGTAGTCAGTCAGCTCTGTGTGAGAGGCAGACTGTAGTCAGTCAGCTCTGTGTGAGAGGCAGACTGTAGTCAGTCAGCTCTGTGTGAGAGGGAGGCTGCAGTCAGTCAGCTCTGTGTGAGAAGTGAGAGGTGACTGCAGTCAGTCAGCTCTGTGTGAGAAGTGAGAGGTGACTGCAGTCAGTCAGCTCTGTGTGAGAAGTGAGAGGTGACTGTAGTCAGTCAGCTCTGTGTGAGAGGCAGACTGTAGTCAGTCAGCTCTGTGTGAGAAGTGAGAGGTGACTGCAGTCAGTCAGCTATGTGTGAGAAGTGAGAGGTGAGAGGTGACTGCAGTCAGTCAGCTCTGTGTGAGAAGTGAGAGGTGACTGCAGTCAGTCAGCTCTGTGTGAGAGGTGAGAGGTGACTGTAGTCAGTCAGTTCTGTGTGAGAGGCAGTCAGTTCTGTGTGAGAAGTGAGAGGTGACTGCAGTCAGTCAGCTCTGTGTGAGAGGTGAGAGGTGATTGTAGTCAGTCAGTTCTGTGTGAGAGGCAGTCAGTTCTGTGTGAGAAGTGAGAGGTGACTGTAGTCAGTCAGTTCTGTGTGAGAAGTGAGAGGCAGACTGTAGTCAGTCAGCTCTGTGTGAGAAGTGAGAGGTGACTGCAGTCAGTCAGCTCTGTGTGAGAGGGAGACTGTAGTCAGTCAGCTCTGTGTGAGAGGTGAGAGGTGACTGCAGTCAGTCAGCTCTGTGTGAGAGGGAGACTGTAGTCAGTCAGCTCTGTGTGAGAGGTGAGAGGTGACTGCAGTAAACCAATCAACCCATTTCTTCTTGTTTGCACAGCGTTTGTTTTGATCATGACCATCTTTGTCTTTGATGTTTCTGAGCTGCCGAACTGCATAAAATGAAACAAGGACAAAAATTAAACCATTTAATTAAGACGGCACATCTTCATATTGGAGGTAAAAACAGACGTGATTGATTTGTGTAAAGTCTCAGTCAAAAATAATGATTTGTTGATCTGCTTCTTTTTTTTTACAGAGATTTCACGAAGAGCTCAAACTCTGACCACTGAAGACAAATTGGGACACTAATAATGAATGAAGACAGAAACTCTGTAAATATTTTTTAGATTGTCCTCGGTAACTTTAAAATGCTTTTTAAAAGGTTTATTATTTTCTGCAGGATAACACCAATACTTTCATATTTTTATATTCATACTTGTGTTTGTTTAGTACTTGTTTGTATACATTTTTGTATACATTAATGTACATTTTATAAAATCTCTCCTATCCCGTTCAAAACTATTATTTATATATATATATATATATATATATATATATATATATATATACAGTACCAGTCAACAGTTTGGACACACCTACCCATTCAAGGTTTTTCTTTATTTTTACTATTTTCTACATTGTAGAATAATAGTGAAGACATCAAAACTATGAAATAACACATATGGAATCATGTAGTAACCAACAAAAATGTTAAACAATTCAAAATATATTTTATATTTGAGATTCTTCAAAGTAGCCACTCTTTGCCTTGATGACAGCTTTGCACACTCTTGGCATTCTCTCAACCAGTTTCACCTGGAATGCTTTTTCAACAGTCTTGAAGGAGTTCCCACTTATGCTGAGCGCTTGTTGGCTGCTTTTCTATCACTCTACGGTCCAACTCATCCCAAACCATCTCAATTGGGTTGAGGTCGGGTGATTGTGGAGGCCAGGTCATCTGATGCAGCACTCCATCACTCTCATTTTTGGTCAAATAGCCATTACACAGCCTGGAGGTGTGTTGTGTCATTGTTCTGTTGAAAAACCAATGATAATCCCACTAAGCACAAACCAGATGGGATGGTGTATTGCTGCAGAATGCTGAGGTAGCCATGCTGGTTAAGTGTGCCTTGAATTCTAAATAAATCACTGACAGTGTCACCAGCAAAGCACCATCACACCTCCTCCTCCATGCTTCACGGTGGGAAATACACATGCAGAGATCATCCATTCACCTACTCTGTCTCAAAAAGACATGGTGGTTGGAACCAAAAATCTCAAATTTGAACTCATCAGACCAAAGGACAAATTTCCACCGTTTCAATGTCCATTCCTCGTGTTTCTTGGCCCCCCCCAAAAAGTCAATTTTTCTTATTGGTGTCCTTTAGTAGTTGTTTCTTTGTGGCAATTTGACCATGCAGTCTCCTCTGAACAGTTGATGTTGAGATGTCTGTTACATGAACTCTGTGAAGCATTTATTTGGGCTGCAATCTGAGGTGCAGTTAACTCTACTGAACTTATCCTCTGCAGCAGAGGTACCTCTGGGTCTTCCTTTCCTCATGAGAGCCAGTTTCATCATAGCGCTTGATGGTTTTTGCGACTGCACTTGAAGAAACTTTCAAAGTTCTTGAAATATTCCAGATTGACTGACCTTAATGTCTTAAAGTAATGATGGATTGTCGTTTCTCTTTGCTTATCTGAGCTGTTCTTACCATAATATGGACTTGGTCTTTTACCAAATAGGGCTATCTTCTGTATACCATAACTTGAATGAGTAGGTGTGTCCAAACATTTGACCACTACTGTAAATATTATGTATCTTTAAATAATGTTCTTCTTGTCCATAAATATTATGTCATCTTTAATTAATATGTCCACTGGAGTGATGGAGGTAGATATGTACAGGGATACTGGAGTGATGGAGGTAGATGTGTATAGGGGGAAGGAGACAGGGATACTGGAGTGATGGAGGTAGATATGTATAGGGATACTGGAGTGATGGAGGTAGATATATATATAGGGGGAAGGAGACAGGGATACTGGAGTGATGGAGGTAGATATATATATAGGGGGAAGGAGACAGGGATACTGGAGTGATGGAGGTAGATATATATATAGGGGGAAGGAGACAGGGATACTGGAGTGATGGAGGTAGATATATATATAGGGGGAAGGAGACAGGGATACTGGAGTGATGGAGGTAGATATATATATATAGGGGGAAGGAGACAGGGATACTGGAGTGATGGAGGTAGATATATATATATAGGGGGAAGGAGACTAGATATCAGGAGTAGCAGCAGCGTATATGATGATTCTATGGGAGTGTGTATGCATGCAGGTGTGTAGAGTCAGTATGAATGTGTTTGTGAGCAAATGTGTGTTGGAGTCTCAGTGTAAGTGTGTAGAGTCCTTTTGAGTCACTGCAAAAATGAAATAAAAGGGTCAATGCATGTAGGCAATTTTTGTTAGATGTTCAGGAGTCTGAAGACTTGGGGGTAGAAGCTGTTCAGCAGTCTGATGGCTTGGGGGTAGAAGCTGTTCAGCAGTCTGATGGCTTGGGGGTAGAAGCTGTTCAGCAGTCTGATGGCTTGGGGGTAGAAGCTGTTCAGCAGTCTGATGGCTTGGGGGTAGAAGCTGTTCAGCAGTCTGATGGCTTGGGGGTAGAAGCTGTTCAGCAGTCTGATGGCTTGGGGGTAGAAGCTGTTCAGTAGTCTGATGGCTTGGGGGTATAAGCTGTTCAGCAGTCTGATGGCTTGGGGGTAGAAGCTGTTCAGCAGTCTGATGGCTTGGGGGTAGAAGCTGTTCAGCAGTCTGATGGCTGGGGGTAGAAGCTGTTCAGCAGTCTGATGGCTGGGGGTAGAAGCTGTTCAGCAGTCTGATGGCTTGGGGGTAGAAGCTGTTCAGCAGTCTGATGGCTTGGGGGTAGAAGCTGTTCAGCAGTCTGATGGCTTGGGGGTAGAAGCTGTTCAGCAGGCTGATGGCTTGGGGGTAGAAGCTGTTCAGCAGTCTGATGGCTTGGGGGTAGAAGCTGTTCAGCAGTCTGATGGCTTGGGGGTAGAAGCTGTTCAGCAGTCTGATGGCTTGGGGTAGAAGCTGTTCAGCAGTCTGATGGCTTGGGGGTAGAAGCTGTTCAGCAGTCTGATGGCTTGGGGGTAGAAGCTGTTCAGCAGTCTGATGGCTTGGGGGTAGAAGCTGTTCAGCAGTCTGATGGCTTGGGGGTAGAAGCTGTTCAGCAGTCTGATGGCTTGGGGGTAGAAGCTGTTCAGCAGTCTGATGGCTTGGGGGTAGAAGCTGTTCAGCAGTCTGATGGCTTGGGGGTAGAAGCTGTTCAGCAGTCTGATGGCTTGGGGGAAGAAGCTGTTCAACAGTCTGATGGCTTGGGGGTAGAAGCTGTTCAGCAGTCTGATGGCTTGGGGGTAGAAGCTGTTCAGCAGTCTGATGGCTTGGGGGTAGAAGCTGTTCAGCAGTCTGATGGCTTAGGGGTAGAAGCTGTTCAGGAGCCTGTTGGTATCAGACTTGGCGCTCCGGTACCTCTTGCCATTCGGTAGCAGATAGAACAGTTGCTTGAGTCTTAGACATATTTCCAGGCCTTCCTTTCCCACCGTTTTGATATGGAGGTACTGAATGGAAAGGAACTCGACCCCAGTGCTGTACTGGGCTGTCCGCACCACCATCTGTAGCGCCATGCGGTCGACGGTGGTGCACTTACCGTACCAAGCAGTGATGCCGTCAGTCAAGATGCTCTCAATGATGCAGCTGAATACATTTTTTTGAGGATCTGATACCAAATCTTTTCAACCTTAGTGGGAAGAACATTTTCTTTGGGAACAGTAGAAACAGAAAGGTGTTAGGGGGTGAGTGGGAGGGAGTCTGTCAGGAAGGACAGCAGTCTGCCAGGAAGGTCAGCAGTCTGTCAGGAAGGACAGCAGTCTGCCAGGAAGGACAGTAGTCTGCCAGGAAGGACAGCAGTCTGCCTGGAAGGACAGCAGTCTGCCAGGAAGAACATCAGTCTGCCTGGAAGGACAGCAGTCTGCCAGGAAGGACAGCAATCTGTCAGGAAGGACAGCAGTCTTCCAGGAAGGACAGCAGTCTGCCAGGAAGGACAGCAGTCTGCCTGGAAGGACAGCAGTCTGCCAGGAAGGACAGCAGTCTGCCAGGAAGGACAGCAGTCTGCCTGGAAGGACAGCAGTCTGCCTGGAAAGACAGCATTCCGGCAGGAAGGACAGCAGTCTGCCTCGAAGGACCGCAGTCTGCCAGGAAGGACAGCAGTCTGCCAGGAAAGACATCAGTCTGCCAGGAAGGACATCAGTCTGCCAGGAAGGACAGCAGTCTGCCTGGAAGGACAGCAGTCTGCCAGGAAGGACAGCAGTCTGCCAGGAAGGACATCAGTCTGCCAGGAAGGACATCAGTCTGCCAGGAAGGACAGCAGTCTGCATGGAAGGACAGCAGTCTGCCAGGAAGGACAGCAGTCTGCCAGGAAGGACAGCAGTCTGCCAGGAAGGACAGGAGTCTGTCAGGACTTGAGGCTGCCAGGACAGGAGTCTCCTGATGAAGAAGGAGCCTCACCTTTGACCTTACCTACACCCTGACCCTGGCCTCGCCTGCTGCACAGATATATACCCCTCTTTATCCTGTCTATCCCCTGACCCTGTCTATCCCCTGACCCTGCCTACACACTTACCCTACCTAACCCCTGACCCTACCTACCCCCTGACCCTGTCTACCCGCTGACCCTACCTACCCCCTGACCCTGCCTATCCCCTGACCCTACCTAACCTCTGACCCTGCCTAACCCCTGACCCTAACTAACCCCTGACCCTGCCTATCCCCTGACCCTGCCTAACCCCTGACCCTACCTAACCCCTGACCCTGCCTAACCCCTGACCCTGCCTAACCCCTGACCCTGCCTAACCCCTGACCCTGCCTAACCCCTGAACCTACCTAACCCCTGACCCTGCCTATCCCCTGACCCTGCCTAACCCCTGACCCTACCTAACCCCTGACCCTGCCTAACCACTGACCCTGCCTAACCCCTGACCCTGCCTAACCCCTGACCCTGCCTACCCCCTGACCCTGCCTAACCCCTGACCCTGCCTAACACCTGACCCTACCTAACCCCTGACTCTGCCTACCCCTTGATCCTGCCTACCCCCTGACCCTGCCTACCCCCTGACCCTACCTACCCCCTGCCCTACCTACCCCTGACCCTACCTACCCCTGACCCTACATACCCCTTGACCCTACCTAACCCCTGACACTACCTACCCCCTGACCCTGCCTACCCCCTGACCCTACCTACCCCCTACCCCCTGACCCTGCCTAACCCTTGACCCTACCTACCCCCTGACCTGGATGCTACTGTCTGTGCCTCATAAGTCTTGAAATGTAAACTTTTTAAAAAGTGTAATACTTGGATCAATGTAAAGTATTTTCAGATAAACATTAAACATGTAACTAAACTGAAATTAAAATTGCCTTACAATTGGATTGTCATAGCAATATTCATAACAATTGAACCGTTTAATTTTGTGGTGGTGTTGAGTCTCTCTCTACCTCAGGAACGTACAAATCGTTTGCAGTAGTCATTAGTATTAGGTGATATTTGTTTCTGCCTTATTTGATATTTATGTAATATTCAATTACACAGTTGCAGGCATCCATTGTAAACCAGTTAGCCGAAAAGGTAAAACATACAACTGAGAATTAATTCTAGGTTGACATTACGGAAACCTGTGTAAAAAGCTTGATGTGGTCAATACTGATTTCACATTCTACTGAATTCTATGTAATAAATAATTACCTCTGAATATCAAGTGCAGTGGTTCTTAACCTTGTTGGAGGTACTGAACCCCACCAGTTTCATATGCGCATTCACCGAACCCTTCTTAATTGGAAAAATAAAATATTATTTTTTCAAATTCATAACATAGTTTACTGGTGCACAAAATGAACCGTGCATCAACATCACTGTGTTCAAAGAACAAAATCATCAAAACATGATTTTCACACAAAAAACAAAAACATAATAATGAATATTTGCTGCAAATCAGTGTGACTTCTGCTGTTTCCTTTCAGAGACCAGTTCAGAAATGCGCAGCTTCACCTTGGCAAGTGCCACTCTCATGTCATTTTCACAACAAAGTCTGTTCCTTTTCTTCGTTTTTATGTCCAGCATCCTCGAAAAGGATTGCTGGCAAAGATATGTTGTAACAAACGGTGTGAAAATCTCCAGAGCTTCTTAGCAATAACAGGGTACGTTACCATTTGTTGACACCAAAACGTTGAAAGTGTTGTTCTGAAGAGTTGCTGTTGAACGTGGCTCTGCTGAATTTCAATGATTTCATCGAGGTATTCATCATTGACATCTGTTGTCTCAACACTGAACGTGAACGGCTGTCTCACCCATGCTGGATATGACTCTCTTGTAGGGAAGTATCCGTCAAGAGACTTTGCAAGCTCATCTAAGTGCGTGGCAATTGCTTGCTTCAGTTCCGAAGGTACAGAAATGTCTCCGATTCCAGATACATCTTCGATCTTACTTACACAGTCGTCCAGCAGGGGAAAGTTTGCGAAGTTATCGTTCTCTGTTCGTCGTTTCCATAACGGTAGCTTTTTTTTTAAAGCCTTCAGGTTTTTCTCCGCTTCGATGATGTTGACTCCACCGCCCTGCATCTTCTGATTGAGATGACTGAGAGCTGCGAAGATATCAGCCATGTATGCTAAAATGAGAATGAACTCAGAATTAACTTCAGCCTCTTTTCCCGTCATGATATTCGCCATCTTCAACACAGCTGGTTTTATGAGTGTTTCACCAATGGTGTGTGGTTTGCCCTGCTTTGCGATCAGGTAATCAACTTCGTACGATGCTGTGAGGATCGGTTTGTTGATGGGTACAAAGCCGAGAACAGGCAGAGTAGCCTTTTCATCGAATCTGGCTCTCTTCACCTTGAATTCAGCGAGCGTTGTGTTCTTGTATTTTCCATCTCCATGCAGCTTAAGGAAGTGTTCTCTTAGTTTTGCCGGTGCTAGACTAGAATTGCTCAACTTAGCATTGCAAATCATGCAGTTAGGACGCTGACTCCCATCACGTTCCGTTATACATGTGAATCCATATTGTACATATTCGTCTGACCACTTTATTTCTTTGCTCGACATAGTAAGTATGAAGGGATTAAAATATTAAGAAAGAAATCACAAGACGACTTCTGAGCGCACCAAATTCCCTGCAGCACAGATAGGCCAAGCGATGAAGCGTGATCACCTGCAGCCAATGATGGCGTGTCATCACAAATCATATGAGTCGGATGTGTGTCTTGACCTCCGCCGAACCCCTGAGACTGACTCACCGAACCACTGGGGTTCGATCAAACCCAGGTTAAGAACCACTGATCTAGTGTTTATTACAATCATTAGGCTGAGACCGTGTGTTTTGATAAACACCTCAAGCATTAGGCTGAGACCGTGTGTTTTGGTAAACACCTCAAGCATTAGGCTGAGACCGTGTGTTTTGATAAACACCTCAAGCATTAGGCTGAGACTGTGTGTTTTGGTAAACACCTCAAGCATTAGGCTGAGACCGTGTGTTTTGGTAAACACACCAAGCATTAGGCTGAGACCGTGTGTTTTGGTAAACACCTCAAGCATTAGGCTGAGACTGTGTGTTTTGGTAAACACACCAAGCATTAAGCTGAGACCGTGTGTTTTGGTAAACACACCAAGCATTAGGCTGAGACCGTGTGTTTTGGTAAACACACCAAGCATTAGGCTGAGACCGTGTGTTTTGGTAAACACACCAAGCATTAGGCTGAGACCGTGTGTTTTGGTAAACACACCAAGCATTAGGCTGAGACCGTGTGTTTTGGTAAACACACCAAGCATTAGGCTGAGACCGTGTGTTTTGGTAAACACACCAAGCATTAGGCTGAGACCGTGTGTTTTGGTAAACACACCAAGCATTAAGCTGAGACCGTGTGTTTTGGTAAACACACCAAGCATTAAGCTGAGACCGTGTGTTTTGGTAAACACCTCAAGCATTAGGCTGAGACCGTGTGTTTTGGTAAACATGTTATGCAGGTGAATGAGGACCCAAAAGCGACTTGGCGAAAACAGAGTTTTTAATCCAGTAAGATACTTAACAAAACAAAAGGCATAATACTACTCGTAAAGACGAGAACAGACTGGAGACATGATCAAGAACTGCAGGTTGCCTCGGGAAGGCACTTGAACCTAGCAGACTCAGACACCTGCTCACCACGCAGCATCTGAGGGAAACACGACACGACAGGGCAAAACATAGACACAGCACGGTGAATATAGACAAGGATCCGACAGGGCAGGTACGGAAAACAAGGAGAGAAATAGGGACTCTAATCAGGGAAAAGGATCGGGAACAGGTGTGGGAAGACTAAATGATTGATTAGGGGAATAGGAACAGCTGGGAGCAGGAACGGAACGATAGAGAGAAGAGAGAGCGAGAGAGTGAGAGAGGGAGGGGGAGAGAGAGGGATAGAAAGAGGGAAAGAACCTAATAAGACCAGCAGAGGGAAACGAATAGAAGGGGAAGCACAGGGACAAGACATGATAATTAATGACAAAACATGACAGTACCCCCCACTCACCGAGCGCCTCCTGGCGCACTCGAGGAGGAACCCTGGCGGCAACGGAGGAAATCATCAATAAGCGAACGGTCCAGCACGTCCCGAGACGGAACCCAACTCCTCTCCTCAGGACCGTAACCCTCCCAATCCACTAAGTATTGGTGACCCCGTCCCCGAGAACGCATGTCCATGATCTTACGTACCTTGTAAATAGGTGCGCTCTCGACAAGGACGGGAGGGGGGAGGGAAGACGAACGGGGGTGCGAAGAAAGGGCTTGACACAGGAGACATGGAAGACAGGATGGACGCGACGAAGATGTCGCGGAAGAAGCAGTCGCACAGCGACAGGATTGACGACCTGGGAGACACGGAACGGACCAATGAACCGCGGAGTCAACTTACGAGAAGCTGTCGTAAGAGGAAGGTTGCGAGTGGAAAGCCACACTCTCTGGCCGCAACAATACCTTGGACTCTTAATCCTGCGTTTATTGGCGGCTCTCACAGTCTGTGCCCTGTAACGGCAAAGTGCAGACCTCACCCTCCTCCAGGTGCGCTCACAACGTTGGACAAACGCTTGAGCGGAGGGAACGCTGGACTCGGCAAGCTGGGATGAGAACAGAGGAGGCTGGTAACCCAGACTACTCTGAAACGGAGATAACCCGGTAGCAGACGAAGGAAGCGAGTTGTGAGTGTATTCTGCCCAGGGGAGCTGTTCTGCCCAAGACGCAGGGTTTCTGAAAGAAAGGCTGCGTAGTATGCGACCAATCGTCTGATTGGCCCTCTCTGCTTGACCGTTAGACTGGGGATGAAACCCGGAAGAGAGACTGACGGACGCACCAATCAAACGACAGAACTCCCTCCAAAACTGTGACGTGAATTGCGGACCTCTGTCTGAAACGGCGTCTAACGGGAGGCCATGAATTCTGAACACATTCTCGATGATGATTTGTGCCGTCTCCTTAGCGGAAGGAAGTTTAGCGAGGGGAATGAAATGTGCCGCCTTAGAGAACCTATCGACAACCGTAAGAATCACAGTCTTCCCCGCAGACAAAGGCAGACCGGTAATGAAGTCTAGGGCGATGTGAGACCATGGTCGAGAAGGAATGGGGAGCGGTCTGAGACGACCGGCAGGAGGAGAGTTACCCGACTTAGTCTGCGCGCAGTCCGAACAAGCAGCCACGAAACGGCGCGTGTCACGCTCCTGAGTCGGCCACCAAAAGCGCTGGCGAATAGACGCAAGAGTGCCTCGAACACCGGGATGACCAGCTAACTTGGCAGAGTGAGCCCACTGAAGAACAGCCAGACGAGTGGAAACAGGAACGAAAAGGAGGTTACTAGGACAAGCGCGCGGCGACGCAGTGTGCGTGAGTGCTTGCTTAACCTGTCTTTCAATTCCCCAGACTGTTAACCCGACAACACGCCCATAAGGAAGAATCCCCTCGGGATCAGTAGAAGCCACAGAAGAACTAAACAGACGGGATAAGGCATCAGGCTTGGTGTTTTTGCTACCCGGACGGTAAGAAATCACAAACTCGAAACGAGCAAAAACAACGCCCAACGAGCTTGACGGGCATTAAGTCGTTTGGCAGAACGGATGTACTCAAGGTTCTTATGGTCTGTCCAAACGACAAAAGGAACGGTCGCCCCCTCCAACCACTGTCGCCATTCGCCTAGGGCTAAGCAGATGGCGAGCAGTTCACGGTTACCCACATCATAGTTGCGCTCAGATGGCGACAGGCGATGAGAAAAATAAGCGCAAGGATGAACCTTATCGTCAGACTGGAAGCGCTGGGAAAGAATGGCTCCCACGCCTACCTCTGAAGCGTCAACCTCGACAATGAATTGTCTAGTGACGTCAGGAGTAACGAGGATAGGAGCGGACGTAAAACGTTCTTTTAGAAGATCAAAAGCTCCCTGGGCGGAACCGGACCACTTAAAACACGTCTTGACAGAAGTAAGAGCTGTGAGAGGGGCAGCAACTTGACCGAAATTACGAATGAAACGCCGATAGAAATTAGCGAAACCTAAAAAGCGCTGCAACTCGACACGTGACCTTGGAACGGGCCAATCACTGACAGCTTGGACCTTAGCGGAATCCATCTGAATGCCTTCAGCGGAAATAACGGAACCGAGAAAAGTAACGGAGGAGACATGAAAAGAGCACTTCTCAGCCTTTACGTAGAGACAATTCTCTAAAAGGCGCTGTAGAACACGTCGAACGTGCTGAACATGAATCTCGAGTGACGGTGAAAAAATCAGGATATCGTCAAGATAGACAAAAACAAAGATGTTCAGCATGTCTCTCAGAACATCATTAACTAATGCCTGAAAAACAGCTGGCGCATTGGCGAGACCAAACGGCAGAACCCGGTACTCAAAATGCCCTAACGGAGTGTTAAACGCCGTTTTCCACTCGTCCCCCTCTCTGATGCGCACGAGATGGTAAGCGTTACGAAGGTCCAACTTAGTAAAGCACCTGGCTCCCTGCAGAATCTCGAAGGCTGATGACATAAGGGGAAGCGGATAACGATTCTTAACCGTTATGTCATTCAGCCCTCGATAATCCACGCAGGGGCGCAGAGTACCGTCCTTCTTCTTAACAAAAAGAACCCCGCCCCGGCCGGAGAGGAAGAAGGCACTATGGTACCGGCGTCAAGAGACACAGATAAATAATCCTCGAGAGCCTTACGTTCGGGAGCCGACAGAGAGTATAGTCTACCCCGAGGAGGAGTGGTCCCCGGAAGGAGATCAATACTACAATCATACGACCGGTGAGGAGGAAGGGAGTTGGCTCGGGACCGACTGAAGACCGTGCGCAGATCATGATATTCCTCTGGCACTCCTGTCAAATCGCCAGGTTCCTCCTGAGAAGTGGGGACAGAAGAAATGGGAGGGATGGCAGACATTAAACACTTCACATGACAAGATACGTTCCAGGATAGGATAGAATTACAAGACCAATTAATAGAAGGATTATGACATACTAGCCAGGGATGACCCAAAACAACAGGTGTAAAAGGTGAACGAAAAATCAAAAAAGAAATAGTCTCACTGTGGTTACCAGATACTGTGAGAGTTAAAGGTAGTGTCTCAAATCTGATACTGGGAAGATGACTACCATCTAAGGCAAACATGGGCGTAGGCTTGTCTAACTGTCTAAAAGGAATGTTATGTTTCCGAACCCATGCTTCGTCCATGAAACAACCCTCAGCCCCAGAGTCAATCAAGGCACTGCATGTAGCACCCGAACCGGTCCAGCGTAGATGGACCGACATAGTAGTACAGGATCTAGATGAAGAGACCTGAGTAGTAGCGCTCACCAGTAGCCCTCCGCTTACTGATGAGCTCTGGCCTTTACTGGACATGAATTGACAAAATGTCCATCAAATCCGCAATAGAGGCACAGGCGGTTGGTGATCCTCCGTTCCCTCTCCTTGGTCGAGATGCGAATACCTCCCAGCTGCATGGGCTCAGTCTCTGAGCCAGAGGAGGGAGATGGTTGCGATGCGGAGCAGGGAAACACCGTTGACGCGAGCTCTCTTCCACGAGCTTGGTGACGAAGATCTACCCGTCGTTCTATGCGGATGGCGAGAGCAATCAAAGAGTCCACACTGGAAGGAACCTCCCGAGAGAGAATCTCATCCTTGACCACTGTGTGGAGTCCCTCCAGAAAACGAGCGAGCAGCGCCGGCTCGTTCCAGTCACTAGAGGCAGCAAGAGTACGAAACTCTATAGAGTAATCCGTTATGGATCGATCACCTTGGCATAGGGAAGCCAGGGCCCTAGAAGCCTCCCCACCAAAAACTGAACGGTCAAAAACCCGAATCATCTCCTCTTTAAAGTTCTGGTAATTGTTAGAACAATCAGCCCTTGCCTCCCAGATAGCTGTGCCCCACTCTCGGGCCCGGCCAGTAAGGAGTGAAATGACGAAAGCAACCCGAGCTCTCTCGCTAGAGTATGTGTTGGGTTGGAGAGAGAACACAATATCACACTGGGTGAGAAAGGAGCGGCACTCCGTGGGCTGCCCGGAGTAGCAAGGTGGGTTATTAACCCTAGGTTCCGGAGGCTCGGCAGGCCAGGAAGTAACAGGTGGCACGAGACGAAGACTCTGGAACTGTCCAGAGAGGTCGGAAACCTGAGCGGCCAGGTTCTCCACGGCATGGCGAGCAGCAGACAATTCCTGCTCGTGTCTGCCGAGCATGGCTCCTTGGATCTTGACGGCAGTGTTACGAGCCTCTGTAGTCGCTGGGTCCATTCCTTGGTCGGATCCTTCTGTTATGCAGGTGAATGAGGACCCAAAAGCGACTTGGCGAAAACAGAGTTTTTAATCCAGTAAGATACTTAACAAAACAAAAGGCATAATACTACTCGTAAAGACGAGAACAGACTGGAGACATGATCAAGAACTGCAGGTTGCCTCGGGAAGGCACTTGAACCTAGCAGACTCAGACACCTGCTCACCACGCAGCATCTGAGGGAAACACGACACGACAGGGCAAAACATAGACACAGCACGGTGAATATAGACAAGGATCCGACAGGGCAGGTACGGAAAACAAGGAGAGAAATAGGGACTCTAATCAGGGAAAAGGATCGGGAACAGGTGTGGGAAGACTAAATGATTGATTAGGGGAATAGGAACAGCTGGGAGCAGGAACGGAACGATAGAGAGAAGAGAGAGCGAGAGAGTGAGAGAGGGAGGGGGAGAGAGAGGGATAGAAAGAGGGAAAGAACCTAATAAGACCAGCAGAGGGAAACAAATAGAAGGGGAAGCACAGGGACAAGACATGATAATTAATGACAAAACATGACAAAACACCTCAAGCATTAGGCTGAGACCGTGTGTTTTGTAAACACCTCAAGCATTAGGCTGAGACCGTGTGTTTTAGTAAACACACCAAGCATTAAGCTGAGACCGTGTGTTTTGGTAAACACACCAAGCATTAAGCTGAGACCGTGTGTTTTGGTAAACACACCAAGCATTAGGCTGAGACCGTGTGTTTTGGTAAACACACCAAGCATTAAGCTGAGACCGTGTGTTTTGGTAAACACACCAAGCATTAGGCTGAGACCGTGTGTTTTGGTAAACACACCAAGATTAGGCTGAGACTGTGTTTTTGGTAAACACACCAAGCATTAAGCTGAGACCGTGTGTTTTGGTAAACACACCAAGCATTAGGCTGAGACTGGCTGAGACCGTGTTTTTGGTAAACACACCAAGCATTAGGCTGAGACCGTGTGTTTTGGTAAACACACCAAGCATTAGGCTGAGACCGTGTGTTTTGGTAAACACACCAAGCATTAAGCTGAGACCGTGTGTTTTGGTAAACACCTCAAGCATTAGGCTGAGACCGTGTGTTTTGGTAAACACACCAAGCATTAGGCTGAGACTGTGTGTTTTGGTAAACACACCAAGCATTAAGCTGAGACCGTGTGTTTTGGTAAACACACCAAGCATTAGGCTGAGACCGTGTGTTTTGGTAAACACACCAAGCATTAGGCTGAGACCGTGTGTTTTGGTAAACACACCAAGCATTAGGCTGAGACCGTGTGTTTTGGTAAACACACCAAGCATTAAGCTGAGACTGAGACTGAGACGTGTGTTTTTGGTAAACACACCAAGCATTAGGCTGAGACCGTGTGTTTTGGTAAACACACCAAGCATTAGGCTGAGACCGTGTGTTTTGGTAAACACACCAAGCATTAAGCTGAGACCGTGTGTTTTGGTAAACACACCAAGCATTAGGCTGAGACCGTGTGTTTTGGTAAACACACCAAGCATTAGGCTGAGACCGTGTGTTTTGGTAAACACACCAAGCATTAAGCTGAGACCGTGTGTTTTGGTAAACACCTCAAGCATTAGGCTGAGACCGTGTGTTTTGGTAAACACACCAAGCATTAGGCTGAGACCGTGTGTTTTGGTAAACACACCAAGCATTAGGCTGAGACCGTGTGTTTTGGTAAACACACCAAGCATTAAACACACCAAGCTGAGACCGTGTGTTTTTAGGCTGAGACCGTGTGTTTTGGTAAACACACCAAGCATTAGGCTGAGACCGTGTGTTTTGGTAAACACACCAAGCATTAAGCTGAGACCGTGTGTTTTGGTAAACACACCAAGCATTAGGCTGAGACCGTGTGTTTTGTAAACACACCAAGCATTAGTGAGACCGTGTAAACACCTCAAGCATTAGCTGAGACCGTGTGTTTTGGGCTGAGACCGTGTGTTTTGGTAAACACACCAAGCATTAGGCTGAGACCGTGTGTTTTGGTAAACACACCAAGCATTAGGCTGAGACCGTGTGTTTTGGTAAACACACCAAGCATTAGGCTGAGACCATGATTTCGGTCGGGGTATTCTTCACGGATTTTGCTGATCAGCAGAGTTCCCATGCTGCACCCCGGGAGTGAGTGAGTTGGAATCCCTGTAGACAGTCACAGCTCCCGGGCCTCTTTCCTCACCACATCCAGAACAGAGTCCACCAGCTCCCGGGCCTCTTTCCTCACCACATCCAGAACAGAGTCCACCAGCTCCCGGGCCTCTTTCCTCACCACATCCAGAACAGAGTCCACCAGCTCCCGGGCCTCTTTCCTCACCACATCCAGAACAGAGTCCACCAGCTCCCGGGCCTCTTTCCTCACCACATCCAGAACAGAGTCCACCAGCTCCCGGGCCTCTTTCCTCACCACATCCAGAACAGAGTTCACCAGCTCCCGGGCCTCTGTGAATTGGCCTTTAGCCCAGTTGTTACCAACACCACTCTGCCCTGTGCGCAGAAAAATACATTTTAGGCATTTTCAACATTGACATTACATTTAAGTCATTTAGCAGACGCTCTTATCCAGAGCGACTTACAAATTGGTGCATTCACCTTGTGACATCCAGTGGAACAGCCACTTTACAATAGTGGATCTAATCAATACATTAATTTGACAGTTTCCCCCAATTTTAGTTCATGTTATCAGTGTTGTGTGTAACCTGAGTGAATTGGCTAATACACATTTAAAATATTTGACCGATAACATCGTTGTGACATAAACTTATTTGTATTTATAAACTTCACATACCAAAGACAAAATTATCTAGTCTAAAGGTTGAACTGAATCCATGTCTGACTCCAGAGTCTAATGGTCCAGAGTGAACTGAATCCATGTCTGACTCCAGATTCTAATGGTCCAGAGTGAACTGAATCCATGTCTGACTCCAGATTCTAATGGTCCAGAGTGAACTGAATCCATGTCTGACTCCATATTCTAATGGTCCAGAGTGAACTGAATCCATGTCTAACTCCAGATTCTAATGGTCCAGAGTGAACTGAATCCATGTCTGACTCCAGATTCTAATGGTCCAGAATGAACTGAATCCATGTCTGACTCCAGATTCTAATGGTCCAGAGTGAACTGAATCCATGTCTGACTCCAGATTCTAATGGTCCAGAATGAACTGAATCCATGTCTGACTCCAGATTCTAATGGTCCAGAGTGAACTGAATCCATGTCTGACTCCAGATTCTAATGGTCCAGAGTGAACTGAATCCATGTCTGACTCCAGATTCTAATGGTCCAGAGTGAACTGAATCCATGTCTGACTCCAGATTCTAATGGTCCAGAATGAACTGAATCCATGTCTGACTCCAGATTCTAATGGTCCAGAATGAACTGAATCCATGTCTGACTCCAGATTCTAATGGTCCAGAGTGAACTGAATCCATGTCTGACTCCAGATTCTAATGGTCCAGAGTGAACTGAATCCATGTCTGACTCCAGATTCTAATGGTCCAGAGTGAACTGAATCCATGTCTGACTCCAGATTCTAATGGTCAGAGTGAACTGAATCCATGTCTGACTCCAGATTCTAATGGTCCAGAGTGAACTGAATCCATGTCTGACTCCAGATTCTAATGGTCCAGAATGAACTGAATCCATGTCTGACTCCAGATTCTAATGGTCCAGAATGAACTGAATCCATGTCTGACTCCAGATTCTAATGGTCCAGAATGAACTGAATCCATGTCTGACTCCAGATTCTAATGGTCCAGAGTGAACTGAATCCATGTCTGACTCCATATTCTAATGGTCCAGAATGAACTGAATCCATGTCTGACTCCAGATTCTAATGGTCCAGAATGAACTGAATCCATGTCTGACTCCAGATTCTAATGGTCCAGAATGAACTGAATCCATGTCTGACTCCAGATTCTAATGGTCCAGAATGAACTGAATCCATGTCTGACTCCAGATTCTAATGGTCCAGAATGAACTGAATCCATGTCTGACTCCAGATTCTAATGGTCCAGAGTGAACTGAATCCATGTCTGACTCCAGATTCTAATGGTCCAGAATGAACTGAATCCATGTCTGACTCCAGATTCTAATGGTCCAGAGTGAACTGAATCCATGTCTGACTCCAGATTCTAATGGTCCAGAATGAACTGAATCCATGTCTGACTCCAGATTCTAATGGTCCAGAATGAACTGAATCCATGTCTGACTCCAGATTCTAATGGTCCAGAATGAACTGAATCCATGTCTGACTCCAGATTCTAATGGTCCAGAGTGAACTGAATCCATGTCTGACTCCAGATTCTAATGGTCCAGAGTGAACTGAATCCATGTCTGACTCCAGATTCTAATGATCCAGAGTGAACTGAATCCATGTCTGACTCCAGATTCTAATGGTCCAGAGTGAACTGAATCCATGTCTGACTCCAGATTCTAATGATCCAGAGTGAACTGAATCCATGTCTGACTCCAGATTCACTGGGAACATATTTTCCTCCTGTTGGAACACAAATGCCTTTGAATTCATGTAAAATAGTCCAACTACACAGCTAGCTAATGTTATGAAGTTAAATGTTGTGCACGTTGGCCCACCGGTTGTCTCAATGTAGTAGAGATGAATCTTCTCTTTCCTCACCACATCCAGAACAGAGTCCCAAAAAGTATTAGTAGAAAATATTATAATTTCCCACATTTTTGCGCGTACAATATACAATAGTTCAGTATACAGTACAGTACAATTATCAGTAGCTCAGTATACAGACAATATACAGTAGCTCAGTATACAGTACAGTACAATATACAGTAGCTCAGTATACAGTACAGTACAATTATCAGTAGCTCGGTATACAGTACAGTACAATTATCAGTAGCTCAGTATACAGTACAGTACAATTATCAGTAGCTCAGTATACAGACAATATACAGTAGCTCAGTATACAGTGCAGTACAATTATCAGTAGCACGGTATACAGTACAATTATCAGTAGCTCGGTATACAGTACAGTACAATTATCAGTAGCTCAGTATACAGACAATATACAATAGCTCAGTATACAGTACAGTACAATATACAGTAGCTCAGTATACAGACAATATACAGTAGCTCAGTATACAGTACAGTACAATATACAGTAGCTCAGTATACAGTACAGTACAATTATCAGTAGCTCAGTATACAGAGAATATACAGTAGCTCAGTATACAGTACAGTACAATATGCAGTATAGTATACAGACAATATACATTAGCTCAGTATACAGTACAATATACATTAGCTCAGTATACAGACAGTACAATATACAGTAGCTCAGTATACAGACAATATACATTAGCTCAGTATACAGTACAGTAGAATATACAGTATAGTATACAGACAATATACATTAGCTCAGTATACAGACAATATACAGTAGCCAAGTATACAGTACAATATACAGTATAGTATACAGACAATATACATTACCTCAGTATATAAACAATATACTGTAGCTCAGTATACAGTACAGTAAAATATGTAGTAGCTCAGTATACAGACAATATACAGTAGCTCAGTATACAGACAATATACAGTAGGTCAGTATACAGACAATATACATTAGCTCAGTATACAGTACAGTTCAATATACAATAGCTCAGTATACAGTACAGTACAATATACATTAGCTCAGTATACAGACAATATACAGTAGCTCAGTATACAGTACAGTACAATATACAGTATAGTATACAGACAATATACATTAGCTCAGTATACAGACAATATACAGTAGCTCAGTATACAGTACAGTACAATATACAGTATAGTATACAGACAATATACAGTAGCTCAGTATACAATACAGTACAATATACAGTAGCTCAGTATACAGTACAGTAAAATATGTAGTAGCTCAGTATACAGACAATATACAGTAGCTCAGTAAAGACAATATACAGTAGCTCAGTATACAATACAGTACAATATACAGTAGCTCAGTATACAGTACAGTAAAATATGTAGTAGCTCAGTATACAGACAATATACAGTAGCTCAGTATACAGACAATATACAGTAGCTCAGTATACAGTTCAGTACAATATACAGTAGCTCAGTATACAGTACAGTACAATATACATTAGCTCAGTATACAGTACAGTACAATATACAGTAGCTCAGTATACAGTACAGTACAATATACATTAGCTCAGTATACCAACAATATACATTAGCTCAGAAGACAGACAATATACAGTAGCTCAGTATTAAGTACAGTACAATATACAAGAGCTCATGAGCTAATGTATACAGTACAGTACAATATACAGTTGCTCAGTATACAGTACAGTACAATATACAGAAGCTCGGTATACCAACAATATACATTAGCTCAGTATACAAACAATATACAGTAGCTCAGTATACAGTACAGTTCAATATACAAGAGCTCAGTATACAGTACAGTACACTATACAGTAGCTCGGTATACAGTACAGTACAATATACAGTAGCTCAGTATACAGTACAGTACAATATACAGTAGCTCAGTATACAGTACAGTACAATATACAGTAGCTCAGTATACAGTACAGTACAATATACAGTAGCTCAGAATACAGTACATTACAATATACAGTAGCTCAGTATGCAGTAAAGTACAATATACAGTAGCTCAGTATACAGTACAGTACAATATACAGTAGCTCAGTATACAGTACAGTACAGTAGCTCAGTATTACAATATACAGTAGCTCAGTATACAGTACAGTACAATATACAGTAGCTCAGTATACAGTACAGTACAATATACAGTAGCTCAGTGTACAGTACAGTACAATATACAGTAGCTCAGTATACAATATACAGTACAGTGTACAGTACAGTACAATATACAGTAGCTCAGTATACAGTACAGTACAATATACAGTAGCTCAGTATACAGTACAGTACAATATACAGTAGCTCAGTATACAGTACAGTACAATATACAGTAGCTCAGTGTACAGTACAGTACAATATACAGTAGCTCAGTATACAGTACAGTACAATATACAGTAGCTCAGTGTACATTACAGTACAATATACAGTAGCTCAGTATACAGTACAGTACAATATACAGTAGCTCAGTATACAGTACAGTACAATATACAGTAGCTCAGTGTACAGTACAGTACAATATACAGTAGCTCAGTATACAGACAATACACTAGCTCACAGTACAACAATATACAGTAGCTCAGTATACAGTACAGTACAATATACAGTAGCTCAGTATACAGTACAGTACAATATACAGTAGCTCAGCATACAGTACAGTACAATATACAGTAGCTCAGTATACAGTACAGTACAATATACAGTAGCTCAGTATACAGTACAGTACAATATACAGTAGCTCAGTATACAGTACAGTACAATATACAGTAGCTCAGTATACAGTACAGTACAATATACAGTAGCTCAGTACAGTACAGTACAATATACAGTAGCTCAGTATACAGTACAGTACAATATACAGTAGCTCAGTGTACAGTACAGTACAATATACAGTAGCTCAGTATACAGTACAGTACAATATACAGTAGCTCTGTATACAGTACAGTACAATATACAGTAGCTCAGTATACAGTACAGTACAATATACATTAGCTCGGTATACAGTACAGTACAGTACAATATACAGTTGCTCAGTATACAGTACAGTACAATATACAGTAGCTCAGTATACAGTACAGTACAATATACAGTAGCTCAGTATACAGTATATTACAATATACAGTAGCTCAGTATACAGTACAGTACAGTACAATATACAGTAGCTCAGTATACAGTACAGTACAATATACAGTAGCTCAGTGTACAGTACAGTACAATATACAGTAGCTCAGTGTACAGTACAGTACAATATACAGTAGCTCAGTATACAGTACAGCTCAGTAGCTCAGTATACAGTACAGTACAATATACAGTAGCTCAGTGTAGAGTACAGTACAATATACAGTAGCTCAGTGTACAGTACAGTACAATATACAGTAGCTCAGTATACAGTACAGTACAATATACAGTAGCTCAGTATACAGTACAGTACAGTACAATATACAGTAGCTCAGTATACAGTACAGTACAATATACAGTAGCTCAGTATACAGTACAGTACAATATACAGTAGCTCAGTGTACAGTACATTGCAATATACAGTAGCTCAGTATACAGTACAGTACAGTACAATATACAGTAGCTCAGTATACAGTACAGTACAATATACAGTAGCTCAGTGTAGAGTACAGTACAATATACAGTAGCTCAGTGTACAGTACAGTACAATATACAGTAGATCAGTATACAGTACAGTACAATATACAGTAGCTCGGTATACAGTACAGTACAGTACAATATACAGTAGCTCAGTATACAGTACAGTACAATATACAGTAGCTCAGTATACAGTACAGTACAATATACAGTAGCTCAGTGTACAGTACATTACAATATACAGTAGCTCAGTATACAGTACAGTACAGTACAATATACAGTAGCTCAGTATACAGTACAGTACAGTACAATATACAGTAGCTCAGTATACAGTACAGTACAATATACAGTAGCTCAGTATACAGTACAGTACAATATACAGTAGCTCAGTATACAGTACAGTACAATATACAGTAGCTCAGTATACAGTACAGTACAATATACAGTAGCTCTGTATACAGTACAGTACAATATACAGTAGCTCAGTATACAGTACAGTACAATATACATTAGCTCGGTATACAGTACAGTACAGTACAATATACAGTTGCTCAGTATACAGTACAGTACAATATACAGTAGCTCAGTATACAGTACAGTACAATATACAGTAGCTCAGTATACAGTACATTACAATATACAGTAGCTCAGTATACAGTACAGTACAGTACAATATACAGTAGCTCAGTATACAGTACAGTACAATATACAGTAGCTCAGTGTACAGTACAGTACAGTACAATATACAGTAGCTCAGTGTACAGTACAGTACAATATACAGTAACTCAGTATACAGTACAGTACAATATACAGTAGCTCAGTATACAGTACAGTACAATATACAGTAGCTCAGTGTAGAGTACAGTACAATATACAGTAGCTCAGTGTACAGTACAGTACAATATACAGTAGCTCAGTATACAGTACAGTACAATATACAGTAGCTCGGTATACAGTACAGTACAGTACAATATACAGTAGCTCAGTATACAGTACAGTACAATATACAGTAGCTCAGTATACAGTACAGTACAATATACAGTAGCTCAGTGTACAGTACATTGCAATATACAGTAGCTCAGTATACATTACAGTACAGTACAATATACAGTAGCTCAGTATACAGTACAGTATAATATACAGTAGCTCAGTGTAGAGTACAGTACAATATACAGTAGCTCAGTGTACAGTACAGTACAATATACAGTAGCTCAGTATACATTACAGTACAATATACAGTAGCTCGGTATACAGTACAGTACAGTACAATATACAGTAGCTCAGTATACAGTACAGTACAATATACAGTAGCTCGCTATACAGTACAGTACAGTACAATATACAGTAGCTCAGTATACAGTACAGTACAATATACAGTAGCTCAGTATACAGTACAGTACAATACAGTAGCTCAGTATACAGTACAGTATACAGTACAGTACAATATACAGTAGCTCAGTATACAGTACAGTACAATATACAGTAGCTCAGTGTAGAGTACAGTACAATATACAGTAGCTCAGTGTACAGTACAGTACAATATACAGTAGCTCAGTATACAGTACAGTACAATATACAGTAGCTTACAGTACAGTACAATATACAGTAGCTCAGTGTAGAGTACAAATGTTCTTGACAACAATATACAGTAGCTCAGTGTACAGTGTACAATATACAGTAGCTCAGTGTACAGTACAGTACAATATACAGTAGCTCGGTACAGTACAGTACAATATACAGTAGCTCAGTGTACAGTACAGTACAATATACAGTAGCTCAGTATACAGTACAGTACAATATACAGTAGTCAGTATACAGTACAGTACAATATACAGTAGCTCAGTGTACAGTACAGTTACAATATACAGTAGCTCAGTATACAGTACAGTACAGTACAATATACAGTACAATATACAGTAGCTCAGTATACAGTACAGTACAATATACAGTAGCTCAGTATACAGTGTCAGTGTGTACAGTACAATATACAGTAGCTCAGTGTACAGTACAGTACAATATACAGTAGCTCAGTATACAGTACAGTACAATATACAGTAGCTCGGTGTACAGTAAAGTACAATATACAGTAGCTCGGTGTACAGTACAGTACAATATACAGTAGCTCGGTGTACAGTACAGTACAATATACAGTAGCTCAGTGTACAGTACAGTACAATATAGAGTAGCTCAGTGTACAGTACATTACAATATACAGTAGCTCAGTATACAGTACAGTACAGTACAATATACAGTAGCTCAGTATACAGTACAGTACAATATACAGTAGCTCAGTGTGCAGTACAGTACAATATACAGTAGCTCAGTGTACAGTACAGTACAATATACAGTAGCTCAGTATACAGTACAGTACAATATACAGTAGCTCGGTGTACAGTACAGTACAATATACAGTAGCTCAGTGTACAGTACATTACAATATACAGTAGCTCAGTATACAGTACAGTACAGTACAATATACAGTAGCTCAGTGTACAGTACAGTACAATATACAGTAGCTCAGTATACAGTACAGTACAATATACAGTAGCTCAGTGTACAGTACAGTACAATATACAGTAGCTCAGTGTACATTACATTACAATATACATTTGCAAGGCAAATGTGTTTAACTCAGTTATTAAATATAGACTTTTTAAAATCAAATGTTCTTGAAACTTCTTCTATCTGAAAGGTATGACATGACAAAAATAAAGTTTAGTCTGTTTTTAATTGATTCTTTGTCTGTCCTCAGTGTGTTTAAACTGTGCGGGTCAGTCTGACCCATAGAACAATGGTTTTCTTTTCCAGCACAAGGGTGAAAGGTTTCACTGAATGTTTCAATGAGACATTTAATAACTCTGACAGCTTGTTTTGGTTGATTTAGTTTTGAACTCCAAAGCACAGACAGGATACATGGACGTTCATTTCCTGAGGCATGAATCGTTGAAAAACATTGATTTATTTTATTGTGACAAGGCATCAGTGAGATTCAAATCATAATCTACTGTTTTCTATCCACGTATTTAGTCCACTGTGCCACAAGGATGGCGTTAGCATACGAAGCTGTTCGGTTTCGTTTATTCAAACGGACCCCATTTCAAACGAAACAAACACTCATTTTAAGATCAGGTGTGGCCAATCAGTGGGCGCGGCCAATCAGTGGGCGCGGCCAATCAGTGGGCGCGGCCAAACAGTGGGCGCGGCCAATCAGTGGGCGCGGCCAATCAGTGGGCGTGGGCCAATCAGTGGGCGAGGCCAAACACACCTGAACACGCTTAACAAGATGTTTTTTTTAAAAACGTTCTCAGAACAATTTGAGACTTAAAGATTTAAGATTTGAGATTTAAAAATAGAACGATGAGGGAACCTGCAGTAAACTTTATACTGAAGTCCTGAAATTTCCCACAGAAAAACCTGTTGTTTCTTTTTGAGAACATTCCCTTTGTGTTTTTGGACAAGTTCCTTAAATGTGCTGAGAATGTTCCTAAAACAAGCAACTACTCTGCACCATTCCCAGAACATTGTGGGAAGATTGTATGTAAAATAACCACAGAACAACCACACTCTCACCAAGCCCTAGAAACATATGGTTCTCAGAACACTGTGTACTAGCTGGGACACACACACACACACACACACACACACACACACACACACACACACACACACACACACACACACACACACACACACACACACACACACACACACACACACACACACAAACACACAATTTTATATTTTTAGGTTTTGCTGAGATTGCTAAAGTCCATAGTAATCCATGGAAATAATGAACGAACAGAAATCTATCACGGCTCCAAGCATCCTCAACTAAGATCAGTTTAAACTTGTTAAACTCTGGCTCCCTCTGGTGGCTCTTTATAATACCTACAGGAAATATATTTCAAAGTCTTACAAATACCTGGTTAGTACTGTTAGAAAGGTCAGACCTGTGGGATTCTGAGACAGTTGCATTCAACTATTACAGAACCAGAGCAACAACAGGCAAAGAAAAGCAACATTTTTTATTATATTTTTGTTCCTTCTTTTTGGGGGAGTGTTTTGGTTCCCCAATTGTCCCCATGTTAGGGAATAAGAGATTTGAAAGTCTAGGTTTGAAATAGAAATTGTCACCAATTACTGTTTTTGTGATGAAGTAAAGGGTTGGTGCTATGCCTTTTTTTGGGGGGGGGGGTCCTTGATTGATGTATAGTTGCTTAAAAAAACGATTAATCTCCTTTGACTTTTTCAAAATGTTGTAACAGCCTGAATATAAAATGGATCACAATGTGTCACTGGCCTACACACAAGAAACTAAAAAGCTTAAATATCTTGAGTCTTAAGTATTTAACCCCTTTGTTATGGCAGAAATACATTCTGGGAAGATTTGTTTTTATGCTTTATAACAAAAATTGAAAAGGCATGTTTTTCTATTTGTTTTACCTTTTAACAGATCTTAAATGTGTTATATTCTCCTACATTAATTTCACATTTCCACAAACTACAAAGTGTTTACTTTCAAATGGTATCAAGAACATTCATATCCTTGCTTCAATTCCTGAGCAACAGGCAGTTAGATTTGGGTATGAAATTTTAGACGGAAAATTGAAAGGAAAAGTGTCTGATTCATAAGATGTTTTGAAGCCATTTAAGTTAAATAAATAAAAAATACAAGCGTAATAAAAGTTGGAAATTAAATGCAGTTAAATAAATAAAAAATACAAGCGTAATAAAAGTTGGAAATTAAATGCAGTTAAATAAATAAAAAATACAAGCGTAATAAAAGTTGGAAATTAAATGCAGAACTCACGTTCTGCAAGAATGCATTGACGACGTGAAGCTAACTGGACTTGAACGGATGCCATGCACTTGGTTTTGTTTTCCACACTACAAGCTACAAACACCAGATTGCACGCTGCTGCCTGACTCAAATCATTATACTTGGTTAGACGGTTACGGGATGTAATGTTTATCCGTTGTTTTGTGTGTGGTGAAGTTTTGGAGAATTCCTAATTTTTTATGTTCCACTTCATCTCCCCGTTAAGATACTGTACCGTGATATTTCAACTATTTCCAATCTTCATCTCCCCGTTAAGATACTGTACCTTGATATTTCAACTATTTCCAATCTTCATCTCCCCGTTAAGATACTGTACCTTGATATTTCAACTATTTCCAATCTTCATCTCCCCCATCAACTACTGTATTTTTTCAAATAGGAATCTTCATCTCATTTGTACTGGAGATTATTTCAAATTTAAGTAATCTCCCGTTAAGATACTGTTTGATATTTCAACTGACTTCAATCTTCATCTTGTTAAGATTTGTACCTTGATATTTCAACTATTTCCAATCTTCATCTCCCGTTAAGATACTGTACTCTGATATTTCAACTATTTCTCTTCATCTCCCGTTAAGATACTGTACCTTGATATTTCAACTATTTCCAATCTTCATCTCCCCGTTAAGATACTGTACCTTGATATTTCAACTATTTCCAATCTTCATCTCCCCGTTAAGATACTGTACCTTGATATTTCAACTATTTCCAATCTTCATCTCCCCGTTAAGATACTGTACCTTGATATTTCAACTATTTCCAATCTTCATCTCCCCCCATCAACTACATTTTTTCCAAATAGGAGATATTATGTCATTTGTTGGAGATTATTTAGCAAATCTAAGTAACTTTTGTCGTTTGACTTTTGTTTGACTGCAGTTACAAAGTTTGTATGATTTGACAACGCTATAACCTTCTTCTTCTTCTTCTTCTCGGGGCTCTGTGTGTAACGGTTCTCTTGTGGTGAAGGAGAGTCCTTCTTCTTCTTCTTCCTTCTCGGGGCTCTGTGTGTAACGGTTCTCTTGTGGTGAAGGAGAGTCCTTCTTCTTCTTCTTCCTTCTCGGGGCTCTGTGTGTAACGGTTCTCTTGTGGTGAAGGAGAGTCCTTCTTCTTCTTCTTCCTTCTCGGGGCTCTGTGTGTAACGGTTCTCTTGTGGTGAAGGAGAGTCCTTCTTCTTCTTCTTCCTTCTCGGGGCTCTGTGTGTAACGGTTCTCTTGTGGTGAAGGAGAGTCCTTCTTCTTCTTCTTCCTTCTCGGGGCTCTGTGTGTAACGGTTCTCTTGTGGTGAAGGAGAGTCCTTCTTCTTCTTCTTCCTTCTCGGGGCTCTGTGTGTAACGGTTCTCTTGTGGTGAAGGAGAGTCCTTCTTCTTCTTCTTCCTTCTCGGGGCTCTGTGTGTAACGGTTCTCTTGTGGTGAAGGAGAGTCCTTCTTCTTCTTCTTCCTTCTCGGGGCTCTGTGTGTAACGGTTCTCTTGTGGTGAAGGAGAGTCCTTCTTCTTCCTTCTCGGGGCTCTGTGTGTAACGGTTCTCTTGTGGTGAAGGAGAGTCCTTCTTCTTCTTCTTCCTTCTCGGGGCTCTGTGTGTAACGGTTCTCTTGTGGTGAAGGAGAGTCCTTCTTCTTCTTCTTCCTTCTCGGGGCTCTGTGTGTAACGGTTCTCTTGTGGTGAAGGAGAGTCCTTCTTCTTCTTCCTTCTCGGGGCTCTGTGTGTAACGGTTCTCTTGTGGTGAAGGAGAGTCCTTCTTCTTCTTCTTCCTTCTCGGGGCTCTGTGTGTAACGGTTCTCTTGTGGTGAAGAGGAGTCCTTCTTCTTCTTCTTCCTTCTCGGGGCTCGGTGTGTAACGGTTCTCTTGTGGTGAAGGAGAGTCCTTCTTCTTCTTCTTCCTTCTCGGGGCTCTGTGTGTAACGGTTCTCTTGTGGTGAAGGAGAGTCCTTCTTCTTCTTCTTCCTTCTCGGGGCTCTGTGTGTAACGGTTCTCTTGTGGTGAAGGAGAGTCCTTCTTCTTCTTCTTCCTTCTCGGGGCTCTGTGTGTAACGGTTCTCTTGTGGTGAAGGAGAGTCCTTCTTCTTCTTCTTCCTTCTCGGGGCTCTGTGTGTAACGGTTCTCTTGTGGTGAAGGAGAGTCCTTCTTCTTCTTCTTCCTTCTCGGGGCTCTGTGTGTAACGGTTCTCTTGTGGTGAAGGAGAGTCCTTCTTCTTCTTCTTCCTTCTCGGGGCTCTGTGTGTAACGGTTCTCTTGTGGTGAAGGAGAGTCCTTCTTCTTCTTCTTCCTTCTCGGGGAAAAAACTGTGTGTAATGAAGTTCTCTTGTGGTGAAGGAGAGTCCTTCTTCTTCTTCTTCCTTCTCATCTGTGTGCAACACTCTTGTGGTGAAGAGGAGTCCTTCTTCTTCTTCTTCCTTCTCGGGGCTCTGGTGTAACGGTTCTCTTGTGGTGAAGGAGAGTCCTTCTTCTTCTTCTTCCTTCTCGGGGCTCTTGTGTAACGGTTCTCTTGTGGTGAAGGAGAGTCCTTCTTCTTCTTCTTCCTTCTCGGGCTCTGTGTGTAAACAGCCCTCTTGTGGTGAAGGAAAGAGTCCTTCACCTTCTTCTTCCTTCTCGGGCAACTCTGTGAACAGGATCTCTTGTGGTGAAACAGTCCTTCTTCTTCTTCTTCCTTCTCGGGATCTGTGTGTAATGGTTCTCTTGTGGTGAAGGAGAGTCGGACCAAAATGCAGGATCAATCACCCATTCATGATATTTTAATGAAGGAAAAACTAACATGAAGAAACTACAAAATAATGAAATGTGAAAACCTGAAACAGCCAGGAACAATCACCCACCAAACAGCCCCATCTGGTGCAAACACAAAGACAGGAACAATCACCCACCAAACAGCCCCATCTGGTGCAAACACAAAGACAGGATCAATCACCCACCAAACAGCCCCATCTGGTGCAAACACAAAGACAGGATCAATCACCCACCAAACAGCCCCATCTGGTGCAAACACAAAGACAGGAACAATCACCCACCAAACAGCCCTATCTGGTGCAAACACAAAGACAGGAACAATCACCCACCAAACAGCCCCATCTGGTGCAAACACAAAGACAGGAACAATCACCCACCAAACAGCCCTATCTGGTGCAAACACAAAGACAGGAACAATCACCCACCAAACAGCCCTATCTGGTGCAAACACAAAGACAGGAACAATCACCCACCAAACAGCCCTATCTGGTGCAAACACAAAGACAGGAACAATCACCCACCAAACAGCCCTATCTGGTGCAAACACAAAGACAGGAACAATCACCCACCAAACAGCCCTATCTGGTGCAAACACAAAGACAGGAACAATCACCCACCAAACAGCCCTATCTGGTGCAAACACAAAGACAGGAACAATCACCCACCAAACAGCCCTATCTGGTGCAAACACAAAGACAGGAACAATCACCCACCAAACAGCCCCATCTGGTGCAAACACAAAGACAGGATCAATCACCCACCAAACAGCCCTATCTGGTGCAAACACAAAGACAGGATCAATCACCCACCAAACAGCCCTATCTGGTGCAAACACAAAGACAGGATCAATCACCCACCAAACAGCCCTATCTGGTGCAAACACAAAGACAGGAACAATCACCCACCAAACAGCCCCATCTGGTGCAAACACAAAGACAGGATCAATCACCCACCAAACAGCCCTATCTGGTGCAAACACAAAGACAGGAACAATCACCCACCAAACAGCCCTATCTGGTGCAAACACAAAGACAGGAACAATCACCCACCAAACAGCCCTATCTGGTGCAAACACAAAGACAGGAACAATCACCCACCAAACAGCCCCATCTGGTGCAAACACAAAGACAGGAACAATCACCCACCAAACAGCCCTATCTGGTGCAAACACAAAGACAGGAACAATCACCCACCAAACAGCCCTATCTGGTGCAAACACAAAGACAGGAACAATCACCCACCAAACAGCCCCATCTGGTGCAAACACAAAGACAGGAACAATCACCCACCAAACAGCCCCATCTGGTGCAAACACAAAGACAGGAACAATCACCCACCAAACAGCCCCATCTGGTGCAAACACAAAGACAGGAACAATCACCCACCAAACAGCCCCATCTGGTGCAAACACAAAGACAGGAACAATCACCCACCAAACAGCCCCATCTGGTGCAAACACAAAGACAGGAACAATCACCCACCAAACAGCCCCATCTGGTGCAAACACAAAGACAGGATCAATCACCCACCAAACAGCCCCATCTGGTGCAAACACAAAGACAGGATCAATCACCCACCAAACAGCCCCATCTGGTGCAAACACAAAGACAGGAACAATCACCCACCAAACAGCCCCATCTGGTGCAAACACAAAGACAGGAACAATCACCCACCAAACAGCCCTATCTGGTGCAAACACAAAGACAGGAAAGACCCAAAGACCCATGAAACACTCACAGAATATGGCTGCCTAAATATGGTATATATATGGTAAATATGGCTCTGGATAAGAGCGTCTGCTAAATGACTTAAATGTAAATGTAAATGTTAAATGTATGGTTCCCAATGAGAGACAACGATAATCACCTGCCTCTGATTGAGAACCACTCCAGACAGCCATAGACTTTGCTAGATAACCCCAAAGCCACAGGACAACACCCCACAAACAGCCCCAAGACAAAACACACCACAAAAACCCATGTCACACCCTGGCCTGACCAAATAAAGAAAGACAAACACAATATATTAAGACCAGGGCTTGACTCTGTGGGTCCAGATCACACACTGTGGGTCCAGATCACACTCTGTGGGTCAACTGATCATCACTCTGTGGGTCCTGATCACACTCTGTGGGCCAGATCACCTCTGTGGGTCCAGATCACCCTCTGTGGGTCCTGATCACACTCTGTGGGCCCAGATCACACTCTGTGGGTCCAGATCACACCTGTGGGTCCTGAAGATCAAACACTCTGTGGGTCCTGATCAGGGCTTGACTCTGTGGGTCCAGATCACACTCTGTGGGTCCAGATCACACTCTGTGGGTCCAGATCACACTCTGTGGGTCCAGATCACACTCTGTGGGTCCAGATCACACTCTGTGGGTCCAGATCACACTCTGTGGGCCCAGATCACACTCTGTGGGTCCAGATCACACTCTGTGGGTCCAGATCACACTCTGTGGGTCCTGATCACACTCTGTGGGCCCAGATCACACTCTGTGGGTCCAGATCACACTCTGTGGTTCCAGATCACACTCTGTGGGTCCAGATCACACTCTGTGGGTCCAGATCACACTCTGTGGGTCCTGATCACACTCTGTGGGTTCTGATCACACTCTGTGGGCCCAGATCACACTCTGTGGGTCCAGATCACGCTCTGTGGGTCCTGATCACACTCTGTGGGTCCTGATCACACTCTGTGGGCCCAGATCACACTCTGTGGGTCCAGATCACACTCTGTGGGTCCAGATCACACTCTGTGGGTCCTGATCACACTCTGTGGGTCCTGATCACGCTCTGTGGGTTCTGATCACACTCTGTGGGCCCAGATCACACTCTGTGGGTCCAGATCACACTCTGTGGGTCCAGATCACACTCTGTGGGTCCAGATCACACTCTGTGGGTCCTGATCACACTCTGTGGGTTCAGATCACACTCTGTGGGCCCAGATCACACTCTGTGGGTCCTGATCACACTCTGTGGGTCCTGATCACACTCTGTGGGTCCAGATCACACTCTGTGGGTCCTGATCACACTCTGTGGATCCTGATCACACTCTGTGGGTCCTGATCACACTCTGTGGGCCCAGATCACACTCTGTGGGTCCAGATCACACTCTGTGGGTCCAGATCACACTCTGTGGGTCCTGATCACACTCTGTGGGTCCTGATCACGCTCTGTGGGTTCTGATCACACTCTGTGGGTCCAGATCACACTCTGTGGGTCCAGATCACACTCTGTGGGTCCTGATCACACTCTGTGGGTCCAGATCACACTCTGTGGGTCCTGATCACACTCTGTGGGTCCAGATCACACTCTGTGGGTCCTGATCACACTCTGTGGGTCCTGATCACACTCTGTGGATCCTGATCACGCTCTGTGGGTCCTGATCACGCTCTGTGGGTTCTGATCACACTCTGTGGGTCCAGATCACACTCTGTGGGTCCAGATCACACTCTGTGGGTCCTGATCACACTCTGTGGGTCCAGATCACACTCTGTGGGTCCTGATCACACTCTGTGGGTCCAGATCACACTCTGTGGGTCCTGATCACACTCTGTGGGCCCAGATCACACTCTGTGGGTCCAGATCACGCTCTGTGGGTCCTGATCACACTCTGTGGGCCCAGATCACACTCTGTGGGTCCAGATCACACTCTGTGGGTCCTGATCACACTCTGTGGGTCCTGATCACACTCTGTGGTTCCAGATCACACTCTGTGGGTCCTGATCACACTCTGTGGGTCCAGATCACACTCTGTGGGTCCTGATCACACTCTGTGGGTCCAGATCACACTCTGTGGGTCCAGATCACACTCTGTGGGTCCAGATCACACTCTGTGGGTCCTGATCACACTCTGTGGGTCCAGATCACACTCTGTGGGTCCTGATCACACTCTGTGGGCCCAGATCACACTCTGTGGGTCCAGATCACGCTCTGTGGGTCCTGAACATGCTCTGTGTTGAAATAGCTTAGGCTGACTGCTGAATTAACTGGGGAACATGGTAACGATCAGAATTTATGAACAACCTTTTTTTTCGCAATTCACAACAATGTCATTTGTGATCAAAAGTTACTCTACCATTTATTAAATATCAGTTTCACTTGCTGTGAAATCTTTACATAGTGGCACCACCAAGACGGACAGGTGGCGCAGTGACAATGGTATTTTTGGAGAACCCTGGAATAGTGACCATATCTTTAAACGTTTTAAATGGGCACTTTCCCATTTCCCATGTTTTTTGGGATAAGAATTATTCCTCGTATTAAAACTTGGGAGATTTCAGGAAAATATGAATCCCTTCCTCTCTTCTCCTCCTTTCTGTTCTTCCTCTCCTCCTTTCTGTTCTTCCTCTCTTCCTCTCTGCCTCTCCTCCTTTCTGTTCTTCCTCTCTTCCTCTCCTCTCCTCCTTTCTGTTCTTCCTCGCTTCCTCTCTTCCTCTCCTCTCTGTTCTTCCTCGCTTCCTCTCTTCCTCTCCTCTCTGTTCTACCTCTCTTCCTCTCCTCTCTGTTCTTCCTCGCTTCCTCTCTTCCTCTCCTCTCTGTTCTACCTCTCTTCCTCTCCTCTCTGTTCTACCTCTCTTCCTCTCTTCCTCTCCTCTCTGTTCTACCTCTCTTCCTCTCTTCCTCTCCTCTCTGTTCTACCTCTCTTCCTCTCTTCCTCTCTTCCTCTCTGTTCTACTCTTCTTCCTCTCTGTCCTCTCTCTTCCTCTCTGTTCTACCTCTCTTCTTCCTCTCTTCTCTCTCCTCTCTGTTCTACCTCTCTTCCTCCCCTCTCTGTTCTACCTCTCTTTCTCTCTTCCTCTCCTATCTGTTCTCCCTCTCTTCCTCTCTTCCTCTCTTCCTCTCCTCTCTGTTCTACCTCTCTTCCTCTCTTCCTCTCTTCCTCGCTTCCTGTCTTCCTCTCTCCTCCTTTCTGTTCTTCCTCTCTTCCTCTTTTCCTCTCATCTTCTCCCCTTTGCTCCCCCTCTTTCATCTCCTCTCCTATCTGTTCTCCCTCTCTTCCTCTCTTCCTCTCTTCCTCGCTTCCTCTCTTCCTCTCCTCTCCTCCTTTCTGTTCTTCCTCTCTTCCTCTTTTCCTCTCATCTTCTCCCCTTTGCTCCCCCTCTCATCCTCTCCTCTCCTTTGTTTTCCCCCTCTCTTCCTCTCCTCCTCTTCCTCTCCCCTCTCTTCCTCTCCTATCTGTTCTCCCTCTCTTCATCTCCTCTCCTATCTGTTCTCCCTCTCTTCCTCTCCTCCTCTTCCTCTCCCCTCTCTTTCTCTCCAGTCTAATTGACAGGCCCAGTGGGAATGTGGCTCTCCCCGCCACCTCTCTCTCTTCCCCTCTCTTCATCTCCTCTCCTATCTATTCTCCCTCTCTTCCTCTCCTCTCCTTTGTTTTCCCCCTCTCCTCCTCTTCCTCTCCCCTCTCTTTCTCTCCAGTCTAATTGACAGGCCCAGTGGGAATGTGGCTCTCCCCTCCACCTCTCTCTCTTCCCCTCTCTTCATCTCCTCTCCTATCTGTTCTCCCTCTCTTCCTCTCCTCTCCTTTGTTTTCCCCCTCTCCTCCTCTTCCTCTCCCCTCTCTTTCTCTCCAGTCTAATTGACAGGCCCAGTGGGAATGTGGCTCTCCCCGCCACCTCTCTCTCTTCCCCTCTCTTCATCTCCTCTCCTATCTGTTCTCCCTCTCTTCCTCTCCTCTCCTTTGTTTTCCCCCTCTCCTCCTCTTCCTCTCCCCTCTCTTTCTCTCCAGTCTAATTGACAGGCCCAGTGGGAATGTGGCTCTCCCCGCCACCTCTCTCTCTCCCCTCTCTTTCTCTCCAGTCTAATTGACAGGCCCAGTGGGAATGTGGCTCTCCCCGCCACCTCTCTCTCTTCCCCTCTCTTTCTCTCCAGTCTAATTGACAGGCCCAGTGGGAATGTGGCTCTCCCCGCCACCTCTCTCTCTTCCCCTCTCTTTCTCTCCAGTCTAATTGACAGGCCCAGTGGGAATGTGGCTCTCCCCGCCACCTCTCTCTCTTCCCCTCTCTTTCTCTCCAGTCTAATTGACAGGCCCAGTGGGAATGTGGCTCTCCCCGCCACCTCTCTCTCTCCCCTCTCTTTCTCTCCAGTCTAATTGACAGGCCCAGTGGGAATGTGGCTCTCCCCGCCACCTCTCTCTCTTCCCTCTCTTTCTCTCCAGTCTAATTGACAGGCCCAGTGGGAATGTGGCTCTCCCCGCTACCTCTCTCTCTCCCCTCTCTTTCTCTCCAGTCTAATTGACAGGCCCAGTGGGAATGTGGCTCTCCCCGCCACCTCTCTCTCTTCCCTCTCTTTCACTCCTGTCTAATTGACAGGCCCAGTGGGAATGTGACTCTCCCCGCCACCTCTCTCTCTCCCCTCTCTTTCTCTCCAGTCTAATTGACAGGCCCAGTGGGAATGTGGCTCTCCCCGCCACCTCTCTCTCTCCCCTCTCTTTCTCTCCAGTCTAATTGACAGGCCCAGTGGGAATGTGGCTCTCCCCGCCACCTCTCTCTCTCCCCTCTCTTTCTCTCCAGTCTAATTGACAGGCCCAGTGGGAATGTGGCTCTCCCCGACACCTCTCTCTCTTCCCCTCTCTTTCTCTCCAGTCTAATTGACAGGCCCAGTGGGAATGTGGCTCTCCCCGCCACCTCTCTCTCTCCCCTCTCTTTCTCTCCAGTCTAATTGACAGGCCCAGTGGGAATGTGGCTCTCCCCGCCACCTCTCTCTCTCCCCTCTCTTCCTCTCCCCTCTCTTTCTCTCCAGTCTAATTGACAGGCCCAGTGGGAATGTGGCTCTCCCCGCCACCTCTCTCTCTTCCCCTCTCTTTCTCTCCCCTCTCTTTCTCTCCAGTCTAATTGACAGGCCCAGTGGGAATGTGGCTCTCCCCGCCACCTCTCTCTCTCCCCTCTCTTCCTCTCCCCTCTCTTTCTCTCCAGTCTAATTGACAGGCCCAGTGGGAATGTGGCTCTCCCCTCCACCTCTCTCTCTCCCCTCTCTTCCTCCCCCTCTCTTTCTCTCCAGTCTAATTGACAGGCCCAGTGGGAATGTGGCTCTCCCCGCCACCTCTCTCTCTCCCCTCTTCCTCTCCCCTCTCTTTCTCTCCAGTCTAATTGACAGGCCCAGTGGGAATGTGGCTCTCCCCGCCACCTCTCTCTCCCCCCTCTTCTTCCTCTCCCTCTCTTTCTCTCCAGTCTAATTGACAGGCCCAGTGGGAATGTGGCTCTCCCCGCCACCTCTCTCTCTTCCCCTCTCTTTCTCTCCAGTCTAATTGACAGGCCCAGTGGGAATGTGGCTCTCCCCGCCACCTCTCTCTCTTCCCTCTCTTTTCTCTCCAGTCTAATTGACAGGCCCAGTGGGAATGTGGCTCTCCCTGCCACCTCTCTCTCTTCCCCTCTCTTTCTCTCCAGTCTAATTGACAGGCCCAGTGGGAATGTGGCTCTCCCCGCCACCTCTCTCTCTCCCCTCTCTTTCTCTCCAGTCTAATTGACAGGCCCAGTGGGAATGTGGCTCTCCCCGACACCTCTCTCTCTTCCCCTCTCTTTCTCTCCAGTCTAATTGACAGGCCCAGTGGGAATGTGGCTCTCCCCGCCACCTCTCTCTCTCCCCCTCTCTTTCTCTCCAGTCTAATTGACAGGCCCAGTGGGAATGTGGCTCTCCCCGCCACCTCTCTCTCTCCCCTCTCTTTCTCTCCAGTCTAATTGACAGGCCCAGTGGGAATGTGGCTCTCCCCGCCACCTCTCTCTCTCCCCTCTTTCTCTCCAGTCTAATTGACAGGCCCAGTGGGAATGTGGCTCTCCCCGCCACCTCTCTCTCTCCCCTCTCTTTCTCTCCAGTCTAATTGACAGGCCCAGTGGGAATGTGGCTCTCCCCGCCACCTCTCTCTCTCCCCTCTCTTTCTCTCCAGTCTAATTGACAGGCCCAGTGGGAATGTGGCTCTCCCCGCCACATCTCTCTCTCCCCTCTCTTCTCTCCCCTCTTTCTCTCCAGTCTAATTGACAGGCCCAGTGGGAATGTGGCTCTCCCCGCCACCTCTCTCTCTTCCCCTCTCTTCTCTCCCCTCTCTTTCTCTCCAGTCTAATTGACAGGCCCAGTGGGAATGTGGCTCTCCCCGCCACCTCTCTCTCTCCCCTCTCTTCCTCTCCCTTTTTCTCTCCAGTCTAATTGACAGGCCCAGTGGGAATGTGGCTCTCCCCGCCACCTCTCTCTCTCCCCTCTCTTCCTCCCCCTCTCTTTCTCTCCAGTCTAATTGACAGGCCCAGTGGGAATGTGGCTCTCCCCGCCACCTCTCTCTCTCCCCTCTCTTCCTCTCCCCTCTCTTTCTCTCCAGTCTAATTGACAGGCCCAGTGGGAATGTGGCTCTCCCCGCCACCTCTCTCTCTCCCCTCTCTTCCTCTCCCCTCTCTTTCTCTCCAGTCTAATTGACAGGCCCAGTGGGAATGTGGCTCTCCCCGCCACCTCTCTCTCTTCCCCTCTCTTTCTCTCCAGTCTAATTGACAGGCCCAGTGGGAATGTGGCTCTCCCGCCACCTCTCTCTCTCCCCTCTCTTTCTCTCCAGTCTAATTGACAGGCCCAGTGGGAATGTGGCTCTCCCCGCCACCTCTCTCTCTCCCCTCTCTTTCTCTCCAGTCTAATTGACAGGCCCAGTGGGAATGTGGCTCTCCCCGCCACCTCTCTCTCTCCCCTCTCTTTCTCTCCAGTCTAATTGACAGGCCCAGTGGGAATGTGGCTCTCCCCGACACCTCTCTCTCTTCCCCTCTCTTTCTCTCCCCTCTCTTTCTCTCCAGTCTAATTGACAGGCCCAGTGGGAATGTGGCTCTCCCCGCCACCTCTCTCTCTCCCCTCTCTTTCTCTCCAGTCTAATTGACAGGCCCAGTGGGAATGTGGCTCTCCCCGCCACCTCTCTCTCTCCCCTCTCTTTCTCTCCAGTCTAATTGACAGGCCCAGTGGGAATGTGGCTCTCCCCGACACCTCTCTCTCTTCCCCTCTCTTTCTCTCCAGTCTAATTGACAGGCCCAGTGGGAATGTGGCTCTCCCCACCACCTCTCTCTCTCCCCTCTCTTTCTCTCCAGTCTAATTGACAGGCCCAGTGGGAATGTGGCTCTCCCCGCCACCTCTCTCTCTCCCCTCTCTTTCTCTCCAGTCTAATTGACAGGCCCAGTGGGAATGTGGCTCTCCCCGCCACCTCTCTCTCTCCCCTCTCTTTCTCTCCAGTCTAATTGACAGGCCCAGTGGGAATGTGGCTCTCCCCGCCACCTCTCTCTCTCCCCTCTCTTTCTCTCCAGTCTAATTGACAGGCCCAGTGGGAATGTGGCTCTCCCGCCACCTCTCTCTCTCCCCTCTTTTCTCTCCAGTCTAATTGACAGGCCCAGTGGGAATGTGGCTCTCCCCGCCACCTCTCTCTCTCTCTTCCTCTCCCTCTTTTCTCCAGTCTAATTGACAGGCCCAGTGGGAATGTGGCTCTCCCCGCCACCTCTCTCTTCCCCTCTCTTTCTCTCCCCTCTCTTTCTCTCCAGTCTAATTGACAGGCCCAGTGGGAATGTGGCTCTCCCCGCCACCTCTCTCTCTCCCTCTTTCCTCTCCCCTCTCTTTCTCTCCAGTCTAATTGACAGGCCCAGTGGGAATGTGGCTCTCCCCGCCACCTCTCTCTCTCCCCCTCTCTTCCTCCCCCTCTCTTTCTCTCCAGTCTAATTGACAGGCCCAGTGGGAATGTGGCTCTCCCCGCCACCTCTCTCTCTCCCCTCTCTTCCTCTCCCCTCTCTTTCTCTCCAGTCTAATTGACAGGCCCAGTGGGAATGTGGCTCCCCGCCACCTCTCTCTCTCCCCTCTCTTCCTCTCCCCTCTCTTTCTCTCCAGTCTAATTGACAGGCCCAGTGGGAATGTGGCTCTCCCCGCCACCTCTCTCTCTTCCCCCTCTCTTTCTCTCCAGTCTAATTGACAGGCCCAGTGGGAATGTGGCTCTCCCGCCACCTCTCTCCCCCTCTTTTCTCTCCAGTCTAATTGACAGGCCCAGTGGGAATGTGGCTCTCCCCGCCACCTCTCTCTCTCCCCTCTCTTTCTCTCCAGTCTAATTGACAGGCCCAGTGGGAATGTGGCTCTCCCCGCCACCTCTCTCTCTTCCCCTCTCTTTCTCTCCAGTCTAATTGACAGGCCCAGTGGGAATGTGGCTCTCCCCTCGCCACCTCTCTCTCTCCCCTCTCTTTCCTCTCCCTCTCTTTCTCTCCAGTCTAATTGACAGGCCCAGTGGGAATGTGGCTCTCCCGCCACCTCTCTCTCTTCCCCTCTCTTTCTCTCCAGTCTAATTGACAGGCCCAGTGGGAATGTGGCTCTCCCCTCCTCTCTCTCTTCCCCTCTCTTTCTCTCCAGTCTAATTGACAGGCCCAGTGGGAATGTGGCTCTCCCTGCCACCTCTCTCTCTTCCCCTCTCTTTCTCTCCAGTCTAATTGACAGGCCCAGTGGGAATGTGGCTCTCCCCGCCACCTCTCTCTCTCCCCTCTCTTCCTCCCCCTCTCTTTCTCTCCAGTCTAATTGACAGGCCCAGTGGGAATGTGGCTCTCCCCGCCACCTCTCTCTCTCCCCTCTCTTCCTCTCCCCTCTCTTTCTCTCCAGTCTAATTGACAGGCCCAGTGGGAATGTGGCTCTCCCCGCCACCTCTCTCTCTCCCTCTTCCTCTCCCCTCTCTCTCTCCAGTCTAATTGACAGGCCCAGTGGGAATGTGGCTCTCCCCGCCACCTCTCTCTCTTCCCCTCTCTTTCTCTCCAGTCTAATTGACAGGCCCAGTGGGAATAGGCTCTCCCGCCACCTCTCTCTCTCCCCTCTCTTTCTCTCCAGTCTAATTGACAGGCCCAGTGGGAATGTGGCTCTCCCCGCCACCTCTCTCTCTCCCCTCTCTTTCTCTCCAGTCTAATTGACAGGCCCAGTGGGAATGTGGCTCTCCCCGCCACATCTCTCTCTCCCCTCTCTTTCTCTCCAGTCTAATTGACAGGCCCAGTGGGAATGTGGCTCTCCCCGACACCTCTCTCTCTTCCCCTCTCTTTCTCTCCAGTCTAATTGACAGGCCCAGTGGGAATGTGGCTCTCCCCACCACCTCTCTCTCCCCCTCTCTTTCTCTCCAGTCTAATTGACAGGCCCAGTGGGAATGTGGCTCTCCCCGCCACCTCTCTCTCTCCCCCTCTCTTTCTCTCCAGTCTAATTGACAGGCCCAGTGGGAATGTGTCTCTCCCCGCCACCTCTCTCTCTCCCCTCTCTTTCTCTCCAGTCTAATTGACAGGCCCAGTGGGAATGTGGCTCTCCCCGCCACCTCTCTCTCTCCCCCTCTCTTTCTCTCCAGTCTAATTGACAGGCCCAGTGGGAATGTGGCTCTCCTCGCCACCTCTCTCTCTCCCTCTCTTTCTCTCCAGTCTAATTGACAGGCCCAGTGGGAATGTGGCTCTCCCCGCCACCTCTCTCTCTCCCCTCTCTTCTCCCTCTCTTTCTCTCCAGTCTAATTGACAGGCCCAGTGGGAATGTGGCTCTCCCCGCCACCTCTCTCTCTTCCCCTCTCTTTCTCTCCCCTCTCTTTCTCTCCAGTCTAATTGACAGGCCCAGTGGGAATGTGGCTCTCCCCGCCACCTCTCTCTCTCCCCTCTCTTCCTCTCCCCTCTCTTTCTCTCCAGTCTAATTGACAGGCCCAGTGGGAATGTGGCTCTCCCCGCCACCTCTCTCTCTCCCCTCTCTTCCTCCCCCCTCTCTTTCTCTCCAGTCTAATTGACAGGCCCAGTGGGAATGTGGCTCTCCCCGCCACCTCTCTCTCTCCCCTCTCTTCCTCTCCCCTCTCTTTCTTCTCTCCAGTCTAATTGACAGGCCCAGTGGGAATGTGGCTCTCCCCGCCACCTCTCTCTCTCCTCCTCTTCCTCTCCCTCTCTTTCTCTCCAGTCTAATTGACAGGCCCAGTGGGAATGTGGCTCTCCCCGCCACCTCTCTCTCTTCCCCTCTCTTTCTCTCCAGTCTAATTGACAGGCCCAGTGGGAATGTGGCTCTCCCGCCACCTCTCTCTCTCCCCTCTCTTTCTCTCCAGTCTAATTGACAGGCCCAGTGGGAATGTGTCTCTCCCCGCCACCTCTCTCTCTCCCCTCTCTTTCTCTCCAGTCTAATTGACAGGCCCAGTGGGAATGTGGCTCTCCCCGCCACCTCTCTCTCTCCCCTCTCTTCCTCTCCCCTCTCTTTCTCTCCAGTCTAATTGACAGGCCCAGTGGGAATGTGGCTCTCCCCGCCACCTCTCTCTCTTCCCCTCTCTTTCTCTCCAGTCTAATTGACAGGCCCAGTGGGAATGTGGCTCTCCCCGCCACCTCTCTCTCTTCCCCTCTCTTTCTCTCCAGTCTAATTGACAGGCCCAGTGGGAATGTGGCTCTCCCTGCCACCTCTCTCTCTTCCCCTCTCTTTCTCTCCAGTCTAATTGACAGGCCCAGTGGGAATGTGGCTCTCCCCGCCACCTCTCTCTCTCCCCTCTCTTTCTCTCCAGTCTAATTGACAGGCCCAGTGGGAATGTGGCTCTCCCCGCCATCTCTCTCTCTCCCCTCTCTTTCTGTCCAGTCTAATTGACAGGCCCAGTGGGAATGTGGCTCTCCCCGCCACCTCTCTCTCTCCCCTCTCTTTCTCTCCAGTCTAATTGACAGGCCCAGTGGGAATGTGGCTCTCCCCGACACCTCTCTCTCTTCCCCTCTCTTTCTCTCCAGTCTAATTGACAGGCCCAGTGGGAATGTGGCTCTCCCCGCCACCTCTCTCTCTCCCCCTCTCTTTCTCTCCAGTCTAATTGACAGGCCCAGTGGGAATGTGGCTCTCCCCGCCACCTCTCTCTCTCCCCTCTCTTTCTCTCCAGTCTAATTGACAGGCCCAGTGGGAATGTGGCTCTCCCCGCCACCTCTCTCTCTCCCCTCTCTTTCTCTCCAGTCTAATTGACAGGCCCAGTGGGAATGTGGCTCTCCCCGCCACCTCTCTCTCTCCCTCTCTTTCTCTCCAGTCTAATTGACAGGCCCAGTGGGAATGTGGCTCTCCTCGCCACCTCTCTCTCTCCCCTCTCTTTCTCTCCAGTCTAATTGACAGGCCCAGTGGGAATGTGGCTCTCCCCGCCACCTCTCTCTCTCCCCTCTCTTCCTCTCCCCTCTCTTTCTCTCCAGTCTAATTGACAGGCCCAGTGGGAATGTGGCTCTCCCCGCCACCTCTCTCTCTTCCCCTCTCTTTCTCTCCCCTCTCTTTCTCTCCAGTCTAATTGACAGGCCCAGTGGGAATGTGGCTCTCCCCGCCACCTCTCTCTCTCCCCTCTCTTCCTCTCCCCTCTCTTTCTCTCCAGTCTAATTGACAGGCCCAGTGGGAATGTGGCTCTCCCCGCCACCTCTCTCTCTCCCTCTCTTCCTCCCCCTCTCTTTCTCTCCAGTCTAATTGACAGGCCCAGTGGGAATGTGGCTCTCCCCGCCACCTCTCTCTCTCCCTCTCTTCATCTCCCTATCTTTCTCTCCAGTCTAATTGACAGGCCCAGTGGGAATGTGGCTCTCCCCGCCACCTCTCTCTCTTCCCCTCTCTTTCTCTCCAGTCTAATTGACAGGCCCAGTGGAAATGTGGCTCTCCCGCCACCTCTCTCTCTCCCCTCTCTTTCTCTCCAGTCTAATTGACAGGCCCAGTGGGAATGTGGCTCTCCCCGCCACCTCTCTCTCTTCCCCTCTCTTTCTCTCCAGTCTAATTGACAGGCCCAGTGGGAATGTGGCTCTCCCCGCCACCTCTCTCTCTCCCCTCTCTTCCTCTCCCCTCTCTTTCTCTCCAGTCTAATTGACAGGCCCAGTGGGAATGTGGCTCTCCCGCCACCTCTCTCTCTCCCCTCTCTTTCTCTCCAGTCTAATTGACAGGCCCAGTGGGAATGTGGCTCTCCCCGCCACCTCTCTCTCTTCCCCTCTCTTTCTCTCCAGTCTAATTGACAGGCCCAGTGGGAATGTGGCTCTCCCCGCCACCTCTCTCTCTCCCCTCTCTTCCTCTCCCTCTTTTCTCTCCAGTCTAATTGACAGGCCCAGTGGGAATGTGGCTCTCCCCGCCACCTCTCTCTCTTCCCCTCTCTTTCTCTCCAGTCTAATTGACAGGCCCAGTGGGAATGTGGCTCTCCCCGCCACCTCTCTCTCTTCCCCTCTCTTTCTCTCCAGTCTAATTGATAGGCCCAGTGGGAATGTGGCTCTCCCTGCCACCTCTCTCTCTTCCCCTCTCTTTCTCTCCAGTCTAATTGACAGGCCCAGTGGGAATGTGGCTCTCCCCGCCACCTCTCTCTCTCCCCTCTCTTTCTCTCCAGTCTAATTGACAGGCCCAGTGGGAATGTGGCTCTCCCCGCCATCTCTCTCTCTCCCCTCTCTTTCTGTCCAGTCTAATTGACAGGCCCAGTGGGAATGTGGCTCTCCCCGCCACCTCTCTCTCTCCCCTCTCTTTCTCTCCAGTCTAATTGACAGGCCCAGTGGGAATGTGGCTCTCCCCGACACCTCTCTCTCTTCCCCTCTCTTTCTCTCCAGTCTAATTGACAGGCCCAGTGGGAATGTGGCTCTCCCCGCCACCTCTCTCTCTCCCCTCTCTTTCTCTCCAGTCTAATTGACAGGCCCAGTGGGAATGTGGCTCTCCCCGCCACCTCTCTCTCTCCCCTCTCTTTCTCTCCAGTCTAATTGACAGGCCCAGTGGGAATGTGGCTCTCCCCGCCACCTCTCTCTCTCCCCTCTCTTTCTCTCCAGTCTAATTGACAGGCCCAGTGGGAATGTGGCTCTCCCCGCCACCTCTCTCTCTCCCCTCTCTTTCTCTCCAGTCTAATTGACAGGCCCAGTGGGAATGTGGCTCTCCTCGCCACCTCTCTCTCTCCCCTCTCTTTCTCTCCAGTCTAATTGACAGGCCCAGTGGGAATGTGGCTCTCCCCGCCACCTCTCTCTCTCCCCTCTCTTCCTCTCCCCTCTCTTTCTCTCCAGTCTAATTGACAGGCCCAGTGGGAATGTGGCTCTCCCCGCCACCTCTCTCTCTTCCCCTCTCTTTCTCTCCCCTCTCTTTCTCTCCAGTCTAATTGACAGGCCCAGTGGGAATGTGGCTCTCCCCGCCACCTCTCTCTCTCCCCTCTCTTCCTCTCCCCTCTCTTTCTCTCCAGTCTAATTGACAGGCCCAGTGGGAATGTGGCTCTCCCCGCCACCTCTCTCTCTCCCCTCTCTTCCTCCCCCCTCTCTTTCTCTCCAGTCTAATTGACAGGCCCAGTGGGAATGTGGCTCTCCCCGCCACCTCTCTCTCTCCCCTCTCTTCATCTCCCCTATCTTTCTCTCCAGTCTAATTGACAGGCCCAGTGGGAATGTGGCTCTCCCCGCCACCTCTCTCTCTTCCCCTCTCTTTCTCTCCAGTCTAATTGACAGGCCCAGTGGGAATGTGGCTCTCCCGCCACCTCTCTCTCTCCCCTCTCTTTCTCTCCAGTCTAATTGACAGGCCCAGTGGGAATGTGGCTCTCCCCGCCACCTCTCTCTCTTCCCCTCTCTTTCTCTCCAGTCTAATTGACAGGCCCAGTGGGAATGTGGCTCTCCCCGCCACCTCTCTCTCTCCCCTCTCTTCCTCTCCCCTCTCTTTCTCTCCAGTCTAATTGACAGGCCCAGTGGGAATGTGGCTCTCCCCGCCACCTCTCTCTCTTCCCCTCTCTTTCTCTCCAGTCTAATTGACAGGCCCAGTGGGAATGTGGCTCTCCCCGCCACCTCTCTCTCTTCCCCTCTCTTTCTCTCCAGTCTAATTGACAGGCCCAGTGGGAATGTGGCTCTCCCTGCCACCTCTCTCTCTTCCCCTCTCTTTCTCTCCAGTCTAATTGACAGGCCCAGTGGGAATGTGGCTCTCCCCGCCACCTCTCTCTCTCCCCTCTCTTTCTCTCCAGTCTAATTGACAGGCCCAGTGGGAATGTGGCTCTCCCCGCCACCTCTCTCTCTCCCCTCTCTTTCTCTCCAGTCTAATTGACAGGCCCAGTGGGAATGTGGCTCTCCCCGCCACCTCTCTCTCTTCCTCTCCACCTCTCTCTCTTCCCCTCTCTTTCTCTCCAGTCTAATTGATAGGCCCAGTGGGAATGTGGCTCTCCCCGCCACCTCTCTCTCTTCCCCTCTCTTTCTCTCCACCTCTCTCTCTTCCTCTCCCCGCCACCTCTCTCTCTTCCCCTCTCTTCCTCTCCACCTCTCTCTCTTCCCCTCTCTCTCTCTCCAGTCTAATTGACAGGCCCAGTGGGAATGTGGCTCTCCCCGCCATCTCTCTCTCTCCCCTCTCTTTCTCTCCAGTCTAATTGACAGGCCCAGTGGGAATGTGGCTCTCCCCGCCACCTCTCTCTCTCCCCTCTCTCTCTCTCTCCAGTCTAATTGACAGGCCCAGTGGGAATGTGGCTCTCCCTGCCACCTCTCTCTCTCCCCTCTCTTCCTCTCCCCGCCACCTCTCTCTCTCCTCTCTCTCTCTCTCCAGTCTAATTGACAGGCCCAGTGGGAATGTGGCTCTCCCCGCCACCTCTCTCTCTTCCCCTCTCTTCCTCTCCTCCTCTTCCCCGCCACCTCTCCCCGCCACCTCTCTCTCTTCCTCTCCCCGCCACCTCTCTCTCTTCCCCTCTCTTCCTCTCCTCCTCTTCCTCTCCTCCTCTCCCCGCCACCTCTCTCTCTTCCTCTCCCCGCCACCTCTCTCTCTTCCCCTCTCTTTCTCTCCAGTCTAATTGACAGGCCCAGTGCGAATGTGGCTCTCCCCGCCACCTCTCTCTCTTCCCCTCTCTTTCTCTCCAGTCTAATTGACAGGCCCAGTGGGAATGTGGCTCTCCCCGCCATCTCTCTCTCTTCCCCTCTCCTCCTCTCCCCGCCACCTCTCTCTCTTCCTCTCCCCGCCACCTCTCTCTCTCCCCTCTCCTCCACCTCTCTCTCTGCCTCTCCCCTCCACCTCTAATTTCCTCTCCCCTCCACCTCTCTCTCTCTCTCCCGCCACCTCTCTCTCTTCCTCTCCTCCTCTCCCCGCCACCTCTCTCTCTTCCTCTCTCCTCTCCCCGCCACCTCTCTCTCTTCCTCTCCTCCTCTTCTCTCTCTTCCTCTCCCCGCCACCTCTCTCTCTTTCCTCTCCCCACCACCTCTCTCTCTCCTCTCCCCGCCACCTCTCTCTCTTCCTTCTCCTCCTCTCCCCCACCACCTCTCTCTCTTCCTCTCCTCCTCTCCCCGCCACCTCTCTCTCTTCCTCTCCTCCTCTTCCTCTCTTCCTCTCCCCGCCACCTCTCTCTCTTCCTCTCCCCGCCATCTCTCTCTCTTCCTCTCCCCGCCACCTCTCTCTCTTCCTCTCCTCCTCTCCCCGCCACCTCTCTCTCTTCCTCTCCTCCTCTCCCCGCCACCTCTCTCTCTTCCTCTCTTCCTCTCCCCGCCACCTCTCTCTCTTCCTCTCCTCCTCTCCCCGCCACCTCTCTCTCTTCCTCTCCTCCTCTTCCTCTCTTCCTCTTCCCGCCACCTCTCTCTCTTTCTCTCCCTGCCACCTCTCTCTCTTCCTCTCCCCGCCACCTCTCTCTCTTCCTTCTCCTCCTCTCCCCACCCTCTCTCTCTCTTCCTCTCCTCCTCTCCCCGCCACCTCTCTCTCTTCCTCTCCTCCTCTTCTCTCTTCCTCTCCCCGCCACCTCTCTCTCTCCTCTCCCCGCCATCTCTCTCTCTTCCTCTCCCGCCACCTCTCTCTCTTCCTCTCCTCCTCCTCTCCCCGCCACCTCTCTCTCTTCCTCTCCTCCTCTCCCGCCACCTCTCTCTCTTCCTCTCTTCCTCTCCCCCGCCACCTCTCTCTCTTCCTCTCCTCTCTCCCCCGCCACCTCTCTCTCTTCCTCTCTCCTCTCCCCGCCACCTCTCTCTCTTCCTCTTCCCTCCACCTCTCTCTCTCTCCCTCTCTCCATCTCTCTCTCTCCTCTCCTCCTTCTCTCTCTCTTCCTCTCCCCTCCACCTCTCTCTCTTCCTCTCCCCGCCACCTCTCCCTCTCCTCTCCTCCTCTCCCCGCCACCTCTCTCTCTTCCTCTCCTCCTCTCCCCCGCCACCTCTCTCTCTTCCTCTCCTCCTCTTCCTCCTTCCTCTCCCCGCCACCTCTCTCTCTTCCTCTCCCCGCCACCTCTCTCTCTTCCTCTCCCCGCCACCTCTCTCTCTCTCTTCCTCTCCTCCTCTCCCCGCCACCTCTCTCTCTTCCTCTCCTCTCTCCCCCGCCACCTCTCTCTCTTCCTCTCCTCCTCTTCTCTCTTCCTCTCCCCGCCACCTCTCTCTCTTCCTCTACCCGCCACCTCTCTCTCTTCCTCTCCTCCTCTCCCCGCCACCTCTCTCTCTTCCTCTCCTCCTCTCCCCGCCACCTCTCTCTCTTTCTCTCCTCCTCTTCCTCTCTTCCTCTCCCAGCCACCTCTCTCTCTTCCTCTCCCCGCCACCTCTCTTTCTTCCTCTCCTCCTCTCCCCGCCACCTCTCTCTCTTCCTCTCCCCCCACCTCTTCTCTTCCTCTCCTCCTCTCCCCGCCACCTCTCTCTCTTCCTCTCCCTGCCACCTCTCTCTCTTCCCCTCTTCTCCTCTCCTCTCCTCCTCTTCCTCTCCTCCTCTCTCTCTTCCCCTCTCCTCCTCTTCCTCTCCTCCTCTTCCTCTCCTCCTCTCTCTCTCCCCTCTCTTCCTCTCCTCCTCTTCCTCTCCTCCTCTCTCTCTTCCCCTCTCCCCTCTTCCTCTCCTCCTCTTCCTCTCCTCCTCTTCCTCACCTCCTCTTCCTCTCTCCTCTCTCTTCCCCTCTCCTCCTCTTCCTCTCCTCCTCTCTTCCTCTCCTCTTCCTCTCCTCTCTTCCTCTCCTCCTCTCTCTCTTCCCCTCTCTTCCTCTCCTCCTCTTCATCTCCTCCTCTCTCTCTTCCTCTCCTCCCTTCCTCTCTCCTCTTCCTCTCCCCTCTCCCTCTCTCTCTCTCTTCCTCTCCTCCTCTCCTCCCTCCTCTCTCTCTTCCTCTCCTCCTCTTCCTCTCCTCTCTTCCTCTTCTCCTCTTCCTCTCCTCCTCTCTCTCTTCCCCTCTCCTCCTCTTCCTCTCCTCCTCTTCCGCTCCTCCTCTTCCTCTCCTCCTCTTCCTTGCCTCCTCTTCCTCTCCTCCTCTCTCTCTTCCCCTCTCTTCCTCTCCTCCTCTTCCTCTCCTCCTCTTCCTCTCCTCCTCTCTCTCTTCCCCTCTCCCCCTCTTCCTCTCCTCCTCTTCCTCTCCTCCTCTTCCTCTCCTCCTCTTCCTTTCCACCTCTCTCTCTTCCTCTCCTCCTCTTCCTCTCCACCTCTCTCTCTTCCTCTCCTCCTCTTCCTCTCCACCTCTCTTCCTCTCCTCCTCTTCCTCTCCTCCTCTTCCTCTCCTCCTCTTCCTCTCCACCTCTCTCTCTTCCTCTCCTCCTCTTCCTCTCCACCTCTCTCTCTTCCCCTCTCTTCCTCTCCTCCTCTCCTCCTCTTCCTCTCCTCCTCTTCCTCTCCTCCTCTTCCTCTCCACCTCTCTCTCTCCCCTCTCCTCCTCTTCCTCTCCTCCTCTTCCTCTCCTCCTCTTCCTCTCCTCCTCTTCCTCTCCACCTCTCTCTCTTCCCCTCTCTTCCTCTCCTCCTCTTCCTCTCCTCCTCTTCCTCTCCTCCTCTCTCTCTTCCCCTCTCTTCCTCTCCTCCTCTTCCTCTCCTCCTCTTCCTCTCCTCCTCTTCCTCTCCTCCTCTTCCTCTCCTCCTCTCTCTCTTCCCCTCTCTTCCTCTCCTCCTCTTCCTCTCCTCCTCTTCCTCTCCTCCTCTTCCTCTCCACCTCTCTCTCTCCCCTCTCCTCCTCTTCCTCTCCTCCTCTTCCTCTCCTCCTCTTCCTCTCCACCTCTCTCTCTTCCTCTCCTCCTCTTCCTCTCCACCTCTCTCTCTTCCCCTCTCTTCCTCTCCTCCTCTTCCTCTCCTCCTCTTCCTCTCCTCCTCTTCCTCTCCACCTCTCTCTCTTCCCCTCTCTTCCGCTCCTCCTCTTCCTGTCCTCCTCTTCCTCTCCTCCTCTTCCTCTCCTCCTCTTCCTCTCCACCTCTCTCTCTTCCTCTCCTCCTCTTCCTCTCCACCTCTCTCTCTTCCCCTCTCTTCCTCTCCTCCTCTCCTCCTCTTCCTCTCCACCTCTCTCTCTTCCCCTCTCTTCCTCTCCTCTTCCTCTCCTCCTCTTCCTCTCCACCTCTCTCTCTCCCCTCTCCTCCTCTTCCCCGCCACCTCTCTCTCTTCCCCTCCCCTCTCTTCCCCGCCACCTCTCTCTCTTCCTCTCCTCCTCTTCCTCTCCTCCTCTTCCTCTCCTCCTCTTCCTCTCCACCTCTTTCTCTTCCCCTCTCTTCCTCTCCTCCTCTTCCTCTCCTCCTCTTCCTCTCCTCCTCTTCCTCTCCTCCTCTTTCTCTCCACCTCTCTCTCTTCCTCTCTCTTCCTCTCCTCCTCTTCCTCTCCTCCTCTTCCTCTCCTCCTCTTCCTCTCCACCTCTCTCTCTCCCCTCTCCTCCTCTTCCCCGCCACCTCTCTCTCTTCCCCTCCCCCTCTCTTCCCCGCCACCTCTCTCTCTTCCTCTCCTCCTCTTCCTCTCCTCCTCTTCCTCTCTCTCTTCCCCTCTCTTCCTCTCCTCCTCTTCCTCTCCTCCTCTCTCTTCCCCTCTCTTCCTCTCCTCCTCTTCCTCTCCTCCTCTTCCTCTCCTCCTCTTCCTCTCCTCCTCTTCCTCTCCTCCTCTTCCTCTCTTCCTCTTCCTCTCTTCCTCTCTCTCTCCACCTCTCTCTCTTCCCCTCTCCTCCTCTGCCGCTGACTCTTGTAATTCATCCCAACCAGGAAAATGTAATTAAGAGGAGAAGAAGGGAGAGCAGGAAAAGAGGTAAAAACCAAACTAATCCCCAGGGAGACAGGTCTGTGGGAAGGGAAGAAAGAGACGAGTCGTTTGGATAGATGATTGGTATTTTTCTGAGCTGAGCCCAGAAGGGGTGCAGTAGGAGGCTTATTCCTCCATCTCACTCAGTCTCATTCTGAAAATCACCTCGCTGTCTGTCTGCGTCACTTCTTTATGTACATGCCTTGCTTCTACCAGCACAGATCATCTTTCTGCATTTACACAGTCCCCCTTCTTTACCTCTTCTTCTTCTGTGTTCTTCTTCTTCTTCTTCTGTCTTCTTCTGTCTTCTTCTTCTTCTGTCTTCTTCTTCTTCTGTCTTCTTCTTCTTCTTCTTCTGTCTTCTTCTTCTTCTGTCTTCTTCTTCTTCTTCTGTCTTCTGTCTTCTGTCTTCTGTCTTCTGTCTTCTGTCTTCTGTCTTTTGTCTTTTGTCTTTTGTCTTTTGTCTTTTGTCTTTTGTCTTTTGTCTTCTGTCTTCTGTCTTCTGTCTTCTGTCTTCTGTCTTCTGTCTTTTGTCTTTTGTCTTTTGTCTTTTGTCTTTTGTCTTTTGTCTTTTGTCTTTTGTCTTCTGTCTTCTGTCTTCTGTCTTTTGTCTTTTGTCTTTTGTCTTTTGTCTTTTGTCTTTTGTCTTTTGTCTTCTGTCTTCTGTCTTCTGTGTGTGTGTGTGTGTGTGTGCTTCACATGTCTTTCCCTCCTCCACTTACTCTGCTGTTAGTATTGTATGACACAATAATGTTTGAAGTAGGAGGAGTCTTCCCAGGGCAACCAGAACATAAAACACATGCACACATGACTAAGTCACTTTGGATAAAAGCATCTGCTTAATGTCATATGCAGTACCTGTCAAAGTATTATATACAGTACCAATCAAAAGTATTATATACAGTACCAATCAAAAGTATTATATACAGTACCAATCAAAAGTATTATATACAGTACCAATCAAAAGTATTATATGCAGTACCAATCAAAAGTATTATATGCAGTACCAATCAAAAGTATTATATACAGTACCAATCAAAAGTATTATATGCAGTACCAATCAAAAGTATTATATGCAGTACCAATCAAAAGTATTATATACAGTACCATTCAAAAGTATTATATGCAGTACCAATCAAAAGTATTATATACAGTACCATTCAAAAGTATTATATGCAGTACCAATCAAAAGTATTATATGCAGTACCAATCAAAAGTATTATATGCAGTACCAATCAAAAGTATTATATACAGTACCATTCAAAAGTATTATATGCAGTACCAATCAAAAGTATTATATGCAGTACCAATCAAAAGTATTATATGCAGTACCAATCAAAAGTATTATATACAGTACCATTCAAAAGTATTATATGCAGTACCAATCAAAAGTATTATATGCAGTACCAATCAAAAGTATTATATACAGTACCAGTCAAAAGTATTATATACAGTACCAATCAAAAGTATTATATGCAGTACCAGTCAAAGTAGTATATACAGTACCAGTCAAAGTATTATATACAGTACCAGTCAAAAGTATTATATACAGTACCAGTCAAAAGTATTATATACAGTACCAGTCAAAAGTATTATATGCAGTACCAATCAAAAGTATTATATACAGTACCAGTCAAAAGTATTATATACAGTACCAATCAAAAGTAAAGTATTATATACAGTACCAGTCAAAGTAGTATATACAGTACCAGTCAAAAGTATTATATGCAGTACCAATCAAAAGTATTATATGCAGTACCAGTCAAAGTATTATATACAGTACCAATCAAAAGTATTATATACAGTACCAATCAAAAGTATTATATGCAGTACCAATCAAAAGTATTATATACAGTACCATTCAAAAGTATTATATGCAGTACCAATCAAAAGTATTATATGCAGTACCAATCAAAAGTATTATATACAGTACCAGTCAAAAGTATTATATACAGTACCAATCAAAAGTATTATATGCAGTACCAGTCAAAGTAGTATATACAGTACCAGTCAAAGTATTATATACAGTACCAGTCAAAAGTATTATATACAGTACCAGTCAAAGTATTATATACAGTACCAGTCAAAAGTATTATATGCAGTACCAGTCAAAAGTATTATATACAGTACCAGTCAAAAGTATTATATACAGTACCAATCAAAAGTATTATATACAGTACCAGTCAAAGTAGTATATACAGTACCAGTCAAAAGTATTATATGCAGTACCAATCAAAAGTATTATATGCAGTACCAGTCAAAAGTATTATATACAGTACCAGTCAAAAGTATTATATACAGTACCAATCAAAAGTATTATATGCAGTACCAATCAAAAGTATTATATACAGTACCAGTCAAAAGTATTATATACAGTACCAATCAAAAGTAAAGTATTATATACAGTACCAGTCAAAGTAGTATATACAGTACCAGTCAAAAGTATTATATGCAGTACCAATCAAAAGTATTATATACAGTACCAGTCAAAAGTATTATATACAATACCAATCAAAAGTAAAGTATTATATACAGTACCAGTCAAAGTAGTATATACAGTACCATTCAAAAGTATTATATGCAGTACCAATCAAAAGTATTATATACAGTACCAGTCAAAAGTATTATATACAGTACCAATCAAAAGTATTATATGCAGTACCAGTCAAAGTCAATACCAATCAAAAGTATTATATACAGTAGCAGTCAAAAGTATTATATGCAGTACCAGTCAAAGTATTATATACATTACCAGTCAAAGTAGTATATACAGTACCAGTCAAAAGTATTATATGCAGTACCAGTCAAAGTATTATATATATTACCAGTCAAAGTATTTATATACAGTACCAGTCAAAAGTATTATATGCAGTACCAGTCAAAGTATTATATATATTACCAGTCAAAGTATTATATACAGTACCAGTCAAAAGTATTATATGCAGTACCAGTCAAAAGTAGTATATACAGTACCAGTCAAAGTATTATATACAGTACCAGTCAAAGTATTATATACAGTACCAGTCTACGGTATTATATACAGTACCAGTCAAAAGTAGTTTAAACAGTACCAGTCAAAGTAAATGACTTAAATGTAAATGTAATGTATTATATACAGTACCAGTCAAAGTATTATATACAGTACCAGTCAAAGTATTATATACAGTACAAAAGTAGTTTAAACAGTCAAAAGTATTATATGTAAATGTAATGTACAGTAGTCAAAAGTATTATATACAGTACCAGTCAAAGGTATTATATACAGTACCAGTCAAAAGTATTATATACAGTACAGGTCAAAAGTATTATATACAGTAGCAGTCAAAAGTATTATATGCAGTACCAGTCAAAGTATTATATACAGTACCAGTCAAAAGTATTATATACAGTACCAGTCAAAAGTATTATATGCAGTACCAGTCAAAGTATTATATGCAATACCAGTCAAAAGTATTATATACAGTACCAGTCAAAAGTATTATATGCAGTACCTGTCAAAGTATTATATACAGTACCAGTCAAAGTATTATATACAGTACCAGTCAAAAGTATTATATACAGTAGCAGTCAAAGTATTATATGCAGTACCAGTCAAAAGTGTAGACACATCTACTCATTCCAACGGTTTTCTTTATTTGTACGTTTTGTACTGAAGCCATCAGAACTATAAAATAACACATATGGAATTATGTAGTAATCCCCCCCACAAAAAGTGTTAAACAAAACAAAATCTATTTTATATTTGGGATTATTTTAAGTAGCTTTGCACACTCTTGGCATTCTCTCAACCAGAATCACCTGGAATGCTTTTCAGGTGATTTTTGATTGTAAAGGTTTTCCTCCTCTTCCTCTGAAGAGATGTAGCAAGGATTGGACCAAGATGCGGCGTGGTAAGTGTCCGTGGTTTTTAATATGAGAAAACTCAACATGAACACAAACACAAAACAATAAACGTGAACACAACCGAAACGGTACCGTGTGGAGAACAAACACAGACCCGGAAACAATCACCCACAATACAACAGTGAAACCCAGGCTACCTATGTATGATTCTCAATCAGAGACACCCAGGCTACCTAAGTATGATTCTCAATCAGAGACACCCAGGCTACCTAAGTATGATTCTCAGTCAGAGACACCCAGGCTACCTAAGTATGATTCTCAATCAGAGACACCCAGGCTATCTAAGTATGATTCTCCATCAGAGACACCCAGGCTACCTAAGTATGATTCTCAATCAGAGACAACCAGGCTACCTAAGTATGATTCTCAATCAGGGACAACCAGGCTACCTAAGTATGATTCTCAATCAGAGACACCCAGGCTACCTAAGTATGATTCTCAATCAGAGACACCCAGGCTACCTAAGTATGATTCTCAATCAGAGACAACCAGGCTACCTAAGTATGATTCTCAGTCAGAGACAACCAGGCTACCTAAGTATGATTCTCAATCAGAGACACCCAGGCTACCTAAGTATGATTCTCAATCAGAGACAACCAGGCTACCTAAGTATGATTCTCAATCAGACACCCAGACTACTAAGTATGATTCTCAATCAGAGACAACCAGGCTACCTAAGTATGATTCTCAATCAGAGACACCCAGGCTACCTAAGTATGATTCTCAATCAGAGACAACCAGGCTACCTAGGATTCTCAATCAGAGACACCCAGGCTACCTAAGTATGATTCTCAATCAGAGACACCCAGGCTACCTAAGTATGATTCTCAATCAGAGACAACCAGGCTACCTAAGTATGATTCTCAATCAGAGACACCCAGGCTACCTAAGTATGATTCTCAATCAGAGACACCCAGGCTACCTAAGTATGATTCTCAATCAGAGACAACCAGGCTACCTAAGTATGATTCTCAGTCAGAGACAACCAGGCTACCTAAGTATGATTCTCAATCAGAGACACCCAGGCTACCTAAGTATGATTCTCAATCAGAGACAACCAGGCTACCTAAGTATGATTCTCAATCAGAGACACCCAGACTACCTAAGTATGATTCTCAATCAGAGACAACCAGGCTACCTAAGTATGATTCTCAATCAGAGACACCCAGACTACCTAAGTATGATTCTCAATCAGAGACAACCAGGCTACCTAAGTATGATTCTCAATCAGAGACACCCAGGCTACCTAAGTATGATTCTCCATCAGAGACACCCAGGCTACCTAAGTATGATTCTCAATCAGAGACAACCAGGCTACCTAAGTATGATTCTCAATCAGGGACATCAGAGATTCAATCAGAGACACCCAGGCTACCTAAGTATGATTCTCAATCAGAGACACCCAGGCTACCTAAGTATGATTGAGAATCAGAGACACCCAGGCTACCCAAGTATGATTCTCAATCAGAGACACCCAGGCTACCTAAGTATGATTCTCAATCAGAGACAACCAGGCTACCTAAGTATGATTCTCAATCAGAGACACCCAGGCTACCTAAGTATGATTCTCAATTAGAGACACCCAGGCTACCTAAGTATGATTCTCAATCAGAGATACCCAGACTACCTAAGTATGATTCTCAATCAGAGACAACCAGGCTACCCAAGTATGATTCTCAATCAGAGACAACCAGGCTACCTAAGTATGATTCTCAATCAGAGACACCCAGGCTACCTAAGTATGATTCTCAATCAGAGACACCCAGGCTGCCTAAGTATGATTCTCAATCAGAGACACCCAGGCTACCTAAGTATGATTCTCAATCAGAGACACCCAGGCTACCTAAGTATGATTCTCAATCAGAGACACCCAGGCTACCTAAGTATGATTCTCAATCAGAGACACCCAGGCTACCTAAGTATGATTCTCAATCAGAGACACCCAGGCTACCTAAGTATGATTCTCAATCAGAGACACCCAGGCCAGGATTCTCAATCCAAGGCTACCTAAGTATGATTCTCAATCAGAGACACCCAGGCTGCCTAAGTATGATTCTCAATCAGAGACACCCAGGCTGCCTAAGTATGATTCTCAATCAGAGACACCCAGGCTGCCTAAGTATGATTCTCAATCAGAGACACCCAGGCTACCTAAGTATGATTCTCAATCAGAGACACCCAGGCTACCTAAGTATGATTCTCAATCAGAGACACCCAGGCTACCTAAGTATGATTCTCAATCAGAGACACCCAGGCTGCCAATCAGAGACAACCAGGCTACCTAAGTGATGATTCTCAATCAGAGACACCCAGGCTGCCTAAGTATGATTCTCAATCAGAGACAACTAACGACACCTGCCTCTGATACGAGGCCTAACACAGAAAACCAACCTAGAAACACAAAACATAGAATGCCCAGCCAACTCACGTCCTGACCAACTAAAACAAACAAATAACACAAAGAACTAGGGTCAGAACGTGACATTGATGCTCCTTTCCAATACATATTGAAGGTCTTATTTTGGTGACATGATGATCGATGCTTGACTACCTTTTGACAAAGAAAGAATATTATTCTTATCCATAATAAAGCTCATCATGTAGACGAGCCCAACTGCAGATCCTAGCCTCACTGTATCTGAAAACCACTGGCGAGATCGCACGTGCCCACACCACGTTACGTAACAGATCGCACGTGCCCACACCACGGTACGTAACAGATCGCACGTGCCCACACCACGGTACGTAACAGATCGCACGTGCCCACACCACGGTGCGTAACAGATCGCACGTGCCCACACCACGGTACGTAACAGATCGCACGTGCCCACACCACGGTACGTAACAGATCGCACGTGCCCACACCACGGTACGTAACAGATCACATGTGCCCACACCACGGTACGTAACAGATCGCACGTGCCCACACCACGGTACGTAACAGATCGCACGTGCCCACACCACGGTACGTAACAGATCGCACGTGCCCACACCACGGTACGTAACAGATCGCACGTGCCCACACCACGGTACGTAACAGATCGCACGTGCCCACACCACGGTACGTAACAGATCGCACGTGCCCACACCACGGTGCGTAGATCGCACGTGCCCACACCACGGTGCGTAACAGATCGCACGTGCCCACACCACGGTACGTAACAGATCGCACGTGCCCACACCACGGTGCGTAACAGATCGCGCACGTGCCCACACCACGGTGCGTAACAGATCGTACGTGCCCACACCACGGTGTAACAGATCGCACGTGCCCACACCACGGTGCGTAACAGATCGCACGTGCCCACACCACGGTACGTAACAGATCGCACGTGCCCACACCACGGTACGTAACAGATCGCACGTGCCCACACCACGGTACGTAACAGATCGCACCTGCCCACACCACGGTACGTAACAGATCGCACGTGCCCACACCACGGTACGTAACATTTGCTATGTATTACCACCAGCTTGTTCATGTAACAAAACTATCAGTAGAATTCAAAATGTGATGGAAACACATAGAACTGTGATGGAAACACATTGAAAACTTGGACTGATGGGAACACATTGAACTTTGATGGGAAACTGTTACGCACGCCTCTATGAAGAGGGAACACAACACCCTGCTACAACTAAACTCTCCGTGAAGTGGAAAAGGTCTGGACTGTAAGTGTGAGTAAGGATGACAACAGACAGAATGTGGTACCGTTTACAAGGACTTTATTCCTTTACACGGTAATATGGGGAAAAGGGGCTGGACGGAACCAAAGCAAAGAAAGTACATCTCAAAGCCCCCCCCCCTTTCCTATCTTACCTGCCTACCCACTACTTACCTAATTTAGCACCACCTGGTGCCTTAACCAAAATACAGGGGGTGGTCCGCCCAGGTCTTACCTAGTGTGCCTAGACAGCGAATATGCTACGGGTATATGTATGCCCGCGGGCCTCTTGCCTAAGCACTCCCTAGGTGCCTTCCCCTTCCCCCCTGGGAACAAATGAAACAGGAGAACAAATAATTTCTCAAACAAACTAAGAAACAAAGGACATCAAATAAGCTCTATCTGAGCAACAAACTCACTGAACATACCAACTGCTACCAACAACTAACATAGTAAATTATCCACAGCAATCAGCCTCCTCTCTCAGCAATGATTCTCTATCACATTCAATCTCTCTGCAATGACCTCCCAGAAAATCTCTCTAGCAAATCTACATCCAGCAAAACCTCTCCCTCCTGAACAGGACACTGGCTTTTATATAGCTTCAGAATGAATAGGTAATTGGAGACAGCTGCGTCTTGACGAGGGGGCGGGGTCAGCTCTCCAATTAGCCATGGAGTCGACCAATCAGCTGCTTGAGGGATTTCAGGAAGCCATTTTCCTGAAATAAACACATGCAAATACACAAACTACAACACATAAACTGGGGAACGTAACAGAAACACATTGAACTTTGATGGGAACACATTGAACTTTGATGGAAACACATTGAACTTTGATGGGAAATACATTGAACTTTGATGGAAACACATTGAACTTTGATGGAAACACATTGAACTTTGATGGAAACACATTGAACTTTGATGGAAACACATTGAACTTTGATGGGAAACACATTGAACTTTGATGGGAAACACATTGAACTTTGATGGAAACACATTGAACTGTGATGGGAACACATTGAACTGTGATGGAAACACATTGAACTGTGATGGAAACACATCTCTGGTGGGAAAATACACATGTTGTTTTTATGCAGATTTTTGAATATTCTCCCCCCAAAAATCTGTTGCCATTTGGAAAGAAACCTAGCTATTGACTGGCAGGAGCGGTAGCGAGTAGGGTGCGCTTGTTTTGAGATCCTATCAAATCGTAGAGCCCTGTGTTGGGAGAGTAGGTGTGTTATCAGGCTGGCTCAGTAAGTGCGTGTTGCACGTTTGTTGATATCCAAATCACTAAGTCCGCCCCTGTGTGTTTTTACAGTGGTTTAGATTATCCTGAAAATCCCCCCTTGTTACTGATGACTGAGCTGTGAGTAGGAGGATGAAGGTGGTGGGAAGGATGTGTACAGCAGCAGAACGTGTGTCAGGATAAGAGGATTAGATCATCAGCCTAGCTGGCCCAGACTAAATGGAGCTGATGACCTGATGCTACTCGCCCAGCATCACTTACTGAGCCAGCCTGATAACACACCTACTTTCCCAGCATCACTTACTGATATAGCCTTCCCAGCATCACTTACTGAGCTAGTCTACCCAGCATCACTTACTGAGCCAGCCTGATAACACATCTACTTTCCCAGCATCACTTACTGAGCCAGCCTGATAACTCACCTACTTTCCCAGCATCACTTACTGAGCCAGCCTTCCAGCATCACGTGCTGAGCCAGTCTACCCAGCATCACTTACTGAGCCAGTCAACCCAGCATCACTTACTGAGCCAGCCTTCCCAGCATCACTTACTGAGCCAGCATGATAACACACCTACTCTCCCAGCATCACTTACTGAGCCAGCCTGATAACACACCTACTCTCCCAGCATCACTTACTGAGCCAGCCTGATAACACACCTACTCTCCCAGCATCACTTATTGAGCCAGTCTGATAACACACCTACTCTCCCAGCATCACTTACTGAGCCAGCCTTCCAGCATCACTTACTGAGCCAGTCTACCCAGCATCACTTACTGAGCCAGCCCTCCCAGGGGAGAGACAGGACAGAAAGAGAGAGGGAGGAGAGAGACAGGACAGAGAGAGGGAGGGGAGAGACAGGACAGAGAGAGGGAGGGGAGAGACAGGACAGAAAGAGAGGAGGAGAGAGACAGCAAAGAGAGACTTTAGGGGAGAGACAGGACAGAATGAGAGAGGGAGGAGAGAAACAGGAAAGAGAGAGGGAGGGTAGAGACAGGACAGAAAGAGAGAGGGAGGAGAGAGACAGGACAGAGAGAGGGAGGGAGGGGAGAGACAGGACAGAAAGAGAGAGGGAGGGGAGAGACAGGACAGAGAGAGGGAGGGGAGAGACAGGACAGAAAGAGAGGAGGAGATAGACAGGACAGAGAGAGGGAGGGGAGAGACAGGACAGAAAGAGAGAGGGAGGAGAGAGACAGCAAAGAGAGACTTTAGGGGAGAGACAGGACAGAATGAGAGAGGGAGGAGAGAAACAGGAAAGAGAGAGGGAGGGTAGAGAGAGACTTTAGGGGAGAGACAGGACAGAATGAGAGAGGGAGGAGAGAAACAGGAAAGAGAGAGGGAGGGTAGAGAGAGACTTTAGGGGAGAGACAGGACAGAATGAGAGACAGAGATCTAGGGAAAGAGACAAAAGATAGGTGGTGAGAGAGAACAATGGAAAGAGAGGTTGATGTTGAAAGTATAAAGAGAAGTGAGATTGTTATATTTAATTGTGCCCTACAGGGGGCAGTCCTGCTCCATGTGTAGAGACAGACCAATGACAATACGCTGAGTGGACAAAACATTAGGAACACTTTCCTAACATTGAATTTCCCCCTTTCTTCCCCCAGAACAGCCTTAATTCGTCGGGCTATGGACGTTCCACAGGGATGCTGACAGTTGTGTCAAGTTAGCTGGACGTGCTTTGGGTAGTGGACCCTTCTTGATAACCACGGAAAACTGTTGAGTGTGACAAACACATCAGCATTGCAGTTCTTGACACAATCAAACCGGTGTGCCTAGTAACTACTACCATAACCCATTCAAAGGCACTTAAATATTGTCTCCCTTTGAATGGCAAACATATTCAATCCATGTCTCCTTTTGTATCAAAGTAAAACAAATATATTGTTTAGGGTTATCTTTAGTTCTCTCTGTCTCCCCAGCAGGGTTATCTTTAGTTCTATCTACTCCCCAGCAGGGTTATCTTTAGTGCTCTCTGTCTCCGCAGCAGGGTTATCTTTTGTTCTCTCTGTCTCCCCAGCAGGGTTATCTTTAGTTCTCTCTGTCTCCCCAGCAGGGTTATCTTTAGATCTCTCTGTCTCCCCAGCAGGGTTATCTTTAGTTCTCTCTGTCTCCCCAGCAGGGTTATCTTTAGTTCTCTCTGTCTCCCCAGCAGGGTTATCTTTATAGTTCTCTCTGTCTCCCCAGCAGGGTTATCTTTAGTTCTATCTTTACTCCCCCCAGCAGGGTTATCTTTAGTGCTCTCTGTCTCCGCAGCAGGGTTATCTTTAGTTCTCTCTGTCTCCCCAGCAGGGTTATCTTTAATTCTCTCTGTCTCCCCAGCAGGGTTATCATTAATTCTCGCTGTCTCCCCAGCAGGGTTATCTTTAGTTCTCTCTGTCTCCCCAGCAGGGTTATCTTTAATTCTCTCTGTCTCCCCAGCAGGGTTATCATTAATTCTCGCTGTCTCCCCAGCAGGGTTATCTTTAATTCTCTCTGTCTCCCCAGCAGGGTTATCTTTAGATCTCTCTGTCTCCCCAGCAGGGTTATCTTTAGTTCTATATACTCCCCAGCAGGGTTATCTTTACTTCTATCTACTCCCCAGCAGGGTTATCTTTAGTTCTCTCTGTCTCCCCAGCAGGGTTATCTTTAGTTATCTCTGTCTCCCCAGCAGGGTTATCTTTAGTTCTATCTACTCCCCAGCAGGGTTATCTTTAGTTCTATATACTCCCCAGCAGGGTTATCATTAGTTCTCTCTGTCTCCCCAGCAGGGTTATATTTAGTTCTCTATGTCTCCCCAGCAGGGTTATCTTTAGTTCTCTCTGTCTCCCCAGCAGGGTTATCATTAGTTCTATCTACTCCCCAGCAGGGTTATCTTTAGTTCTATCTACTCCCCAGCAGAGTTATCTTTAGTTCTCTCTGTCTCCCCAGCAGGGTTATCTTTAGTTCTCTCTCTCCCCAGCAGAGTTATCTTTAGTTCTCTCTGTCTCCCCAGCAGGGTTATCTTTAGTTCTCTCTGTCTCCCCAGGAGGGTTATCTTTAGTTCTCTCTGTCTCCCCAGCAGGGTTATCTTTAGTTCTCTCTCTCCCCAGCAGAGTTATCTTTAGTTCTCTCTGTCTCCCCAGCAGGGTTATCTTTAGTTCTCTCTGTCTCCCCAGCAGGGTTATCTTTAGTTCTCTCTGTCTCCCCAGCAGGGTTATCTTTAGTTCTATCTACTCCCCAGCAGGGTTATCTTTAGTTCTATATACTCCCCAGCAGGGTTATCTTTACTTCTATCTACTCCCCAGCAGGGTTATCTTTAGTTCTCTCTGTCTCCCCAGCAGGGTTATCTTTAGTTCTCTCTGTCTCCCCAGCAGGGTTATCTTTAGTTCTCTCTGTCTCCCCAGCAGGGTTATCTTTAGTTCTCTCTGTCTCCCCAGCAGGGTTATCTTTAGTGCTCTCTGTCTCCGCAGCAGGGTTATCTTTAGTTCTCTCTGTCTCCCCAGCAGGGTTATCTTTAATTCTCTCTGTCTCCCCAGCAGGGTTATCTTTAATTATCTCTGTCTCCCCAGCAGGGTTATCTTTAGTTCTATCTTCTCCCCAGCAGGGTTATCTTTAGTTCTATATACTCCCCAGCAGGGTTATCTTTACTTCTATCTGCTCCCCAGCAGGGTAATCTTTAGTTCTCTCTGTCTCCCCTGCAGGGTTATCTTTAGTTCTCTCTCTCTCTCCCCAGCAGGGTTATCTTTAGTTCTCTCTCTCTCCCCAGCAGAGTTATCTTTAGTTCTCTCTGTCTCCCCAGCAGGGTTATCTTTAGTTCTCTCTGTCTCCCCAGCAGGGTTATCTTTAGTTCTATCTACTCCCCAGCAGGGTTATCTTTAGTTCTATATACTCCCCAGCAGGGTTATCTTTACTTCTATCTACTCCCCAGCAGGGTTATCTTTAGTTCTCTCTGTCTCCCCAGCAGGGTTATCTTTAGTTCTCTCTGTCTCCCCAGCAGGGTTATCTTTAGTTCTCTCTGTCTCCCCAGCAGGGTTATCTTTAGTGCTCTCTGTCTCCGCAGCAGGGTTATCTTTAGATCTCTCTGTTTCCCCAGCAGGGTTATCTTTAATTCTCTCTGTCTCCCCAGCAGGGTTACCTTTAATTATCTCTGTCTCCCCAGCAGGGTTATCTTTAGTTCTATATACTCCCCAGCAGGGTTATCTTTACTTCTATCTACTCCCCAGCAGGGTTATCTTTAGTTCTCTCTGTCTCCTCAGCAGGGTTATCTTTAGATCTCTCTGTCTCCCCAGCAGGGTTATCTTTAGTTCTCTCTTCACTATGTAGTGCACTACATGACCCCCTATTCCCTATTGTGTGTGTGTGTGTGTGTGTGTGTGTGTGTGTGTGTGTGTGTGTGTGTGTGTGTGTGTGTGTGTGTGTGTGTGTGTGTGTGTGTGTGTGTGTGTGTGTGTGTGTGTGTGTGTGTGTGTGTGTGTGTGTGTGTGTGTGTGTGTGTGTGTGTGTGTGTGTGTGTGTGTGTGTCAGAAGCGCATCATTTCCACGCGAGTTGAGTTGACACTCGGCTGCAGGTGGCAGACAGACAACAACAGAGAACAGCTCAATGGTTGATTTTCATATCAACAGCCTCCGGTTGGTTTCCCTGAGGGACAAGCTGTTCCATATCTACCATTGTATTGTGTCTGTGTGGGAACAGGGCTGTCAGGATGGAGAGAGGACTGTGCTTGTCAGCAGCTCTCCATTAGATCGTAGAGGAGACTCTGGTACCCCCTGTATATAGTCTCCACATTGACTCTGTACCAGTACCCCCTGTATATAGTCTCCACATTGACTCTGTACCGTAACACCCTGTATATAGCCTCCACATTGACTCTGTACCATAACACCCTGTATATAGCCTCCACATTGACTCTGTACCATAACACCCTGTATATAGCCTCCACATTGACTCTGTACCATAACACCCTGTATATAGCCTCCACATTGACTCTGTACCGTAACACCCTGTATATAGCCTCCACATTGACTCTGTACTGGTACCCCATGTATATAGCCTCCACATTGACTCTGTACCGTAATACCCTGTATATAGCCTCCACATTGAATCTGTACCAGTACCCCCTGTATATAGCCTCCACATTGACTCTGTACTGGTACCCCATGTATATAGCCTCCACATTGACTCTGTACCATAACACCCTGTATATAGCCTCCACATTGACTCTGTACCGTAACACCCTGTATATAGTCTCCACATTGACTCTGTACCGTAACACCCTGTATATAGCCTCCACATTGACTCTGTACTGGTACCCCATGTATATAGCCTCCACATTGACTCTGTACCGGTACCCCCTGTATATAGCCTCCACATTGACTTTGTACTGGTACCCCCTGTATATAGCCTCCACATAGACTCTGTACCCGTACCCCCTGTATATAGCCTCCACATTGACTCTGTACCGTTACCCCCTGTATATAGCCTCCACATTGACTCTGTACGGGTACCCCCTGTATATAGCCTCCACATTGACTCTGTACTGGTACCCCCTGTATATAGCCTCCACGTTGACTCTGTACCGTAATACCCTGTATATAGCCTCCACATTGAATCTGTACCAGTACCCCCTGTATATAGCCTCCACATTGACTCTGTACCAGTACCCCCTGTATATAGCCTCCACATTGACTCTGTACCGGTACCCCCTGTATATAGCCTCCACATTGACTCTGTACCACTACCCCCTGTATATAGCCTCCACATTGACTCTGTACTGGTACCCCCTGTATATAGCCTCCACATTGACTCTGTACCGTTACCCCCTGTATATAGCCTCCACATTGACTCTGTACCAGTACCCCCTGTATATAGCCTCCACATTGACTCTGTACTGGTATCCCCTGTATATAGCCTCCACATTGACTCTGTACTGGTACCCCCTGTATATAGCCTCCACATTGACTCTGTACCGTTACCCCCTGTATATAGCCTCCACATTGACTCTGTACTGGTACCCCCTGTATATAGCCTACACATTGACTCTGTACCGGTACCCCCTGTATATAGTCTCCACATTGACTCTGTACCGGTACCCCCTGTATATAGTCTCCACATTGACTCTGTACTGGTACCCCCTGTATATAGTCTCCACATTGACTCTGTACCGGTACCCCCTGTATATAGCCTCCACATTGACTCTGTACCGGTACCCCCTGTATATAGCCTCTACATTGACTCTGTACCATAACACCCTGTATATATATATATATATATATATAGCCTCCACATTGACTCTGTACCAGTACCCCCTGTATATAGCCTCCACATTGACTCTGTACTGGTACCCCTGTATATAGCCTCCACATTGACTCTGTACCGGTACCCCCTGTATATAGCCTCCACATTGACTCTGTACCAGTACCCCTGTATATAGCCTCCACATTGACTTTGTATTGGTACCCCTGTATATAGCTCCACATTGACTTTGTATTGGTACCCCCTGTATATAGTCTCCACATTGACTCTGTACTGGTACCCCCTGTATATAGTCTCCACATTGACTCTGTACCAGTACCCCCTGTATAAAGCCTCCACATTGACTCTGTACCGGTACCCCCTGTATATAGTCTCCACATTGACTCTGTACCGGTACCCCCTGTATATAGCCTCCACATTGACTCTGTACCGTAACACCCTGTATATAGCCTCCACATTGACTCTGTACCGTAACACCCTGTATATAGCCTCCACATTGACTCTGTACCGTAACACCCTGTATATAGCCTCCACATTGACTCTGTACCGTAACACCCTGTATATAGCCTCCACATTGACTCTGTACCGTAACACCCTGTATATAGCCTCCACATTGACTCTGTACCATAACACCCTGTATATAGCCTCCACATTGACTCTGTACCATAACACCCTGTATATAGCCTCCACATTGACTCTGTACCATAACACCCTGTATATAGCCTCCACATTGACTCTGTACCGGTACCCCCTGTATATAGTCTCCATATTGACTCTGTACCGGTACCCCCTGTATATAGCCTCCATATTGACTCTGTACCGGTACCCCCTGTATATAGCCTCCACATTGACTCTGTACCGTAATATCCTGTATATAGCCTCCACATTGACTCTGTACCATAACACCCTGTATATAGCCTCCACATTGACTCTGTACCATAACACCCTGTATATAGCCTCCACATTGACTCTGTACCATAACACCCTGTATATAGCCTCCACATTGACTCTGTACCATAACACCCTGTATATAGCCTCCACATTGACTCTGTACCATATCACCCTGTATATAGCCTCCACATTGACTCTGTACCATAACACCCTGTATATAGCCTCCACATTGACTCTGTACCATAACACCCTGTATATAGCCTCCACATTGACTCTGTACCATATCACCCTGTATATAGCCTCCACATTGACTCTGTACCATAACACCCTGTATATAGCCTCCACATTGACTCTGTACCATAACACCCTGTATATAGCCTCCACATTGACTCTGTACCATAACACCCTGTATATAGCCTCCACATTGAATCTGTACCATAACACCCTGTATATAGCCTCCACATTGACTCTGTACCGGTACCCCCTGTATATAGTCTCCATATTGACTCTGTACCGGTACCCCCTGTATATAGTCTCCACATTGACTCTGTACTGGTACCCCCTGTATATAGTCTCCACATTGACTCTGTACCAGTACCCCCTGTATATAGCCTCCACATTGACTCTGTACCGGTACCCCCTGTATATAGCCTCCACATTGACTCTGTACCAGTACACCCTGTATATAGCCTCCACATTGACTCTGTACCGGTACCCCCTGTATATAGCCTCCACATTGACTCTGTACCGGTACCCCCTGTATATAGCCTCCACATTGACTCTGTACCGGTACCCCCTGTATATAGTCTCCACATTGACTCAGTACCGTAACACCCTGTATATAGCCTCCACATTGACTCTGTACCATAACACCCTGTATATAGCTCCACATTGACTCTGTACCATAACACCCTGTATATAGCCTCCACATTGACTCTGTACCATAACACCCTGTATATAGCCTCCACATTGACTCTGTACCATAACACCCTGTATATAGCCTCCACATTGACTCTGTACCATAACACCCTGTATATAGCCTCCACATTGACTCTGTACCGTAATACCCTGTATATACCCTCCACATTGACTCTGTACCATAACACCCTGTATATAGCCTCCACATTGACTCTGTACCGTAACACCCTGTATATAGCCTCCACATTGACTCTGTACCATAACACCCTGTATATAGCCTCCACATTGACTCTGTACCATAACACCCTGTATATAGCCTCCACATTGACTCTGTACCATAACACCCTGTATATAGCCTCCACATTGACTCTGTACCATAACACCCTGTATATAGCCTCCACATTGACTCTGTACCATATCACCCTGTATATAGCCTCCACATTGACTCTGTACCATAACACCCTGTATATAGCCTCCACATTGACTCTGTACCATAACACCCTGTATATAGCCTCCACATTGACTCTGTACCATATCACCCTGTATATAGCCTCCACATTGACTCTGTACCATAACACCCTGTATATAGCCTCCACATTGACTCTGTACCATAACACCCTGTATATAGCCTCCACATTGACTCTGTACCATAACACCCTGTATATAGCCTCCACATTGAATCTGTACCATAACACCCTGTATATAGCCTCCACATTGACTCTGTACCGGTACCCCCTGTATATAGTCTCCATATTGACTCTGTACCGGTACCCCCTGTATATAGTCTCCACATTGACTCTGTACTGGTACCCCCTGTATATAGTCTCCACATTGACTCTGTACCAGTACCCCCTGTATATAGCCTCCACATTGACTCTGTACCGGCACCCCCTGTATATAGCCTCCACATTGACTCTGTACCAGTACACCCTGTATATAGCCTCCACATTGACTCTGTACCGGTACCCCCTGTATATAGCCTCCACATTGACTCTGTACCGGTACCCCCTGTATATAGCCTCCACATTGACTCTGTACCGGTACCCCCTGTATATAGTCTCCACATTGACTCAGTACCGTAACACCCTGTATATAGCCTCCACATTGACTCTGTACCATAACACCCTGTATATAGCCTCCACATTGACTCTGTACCATAACACCCTGTATATAGCCTCCACATTGACTCTGTACCATAACACCCTGTATATAGCCTCCACATTGACTCTGTACCATAACACCCTGTATATAGCCTCCACATTGACTCTGTACCATAACACCCTGTATATAGCCTCCACATTGACTCTGTACCGTAATACCCTGTATATACCCTCCACATTGACTCTGTACCATAACACCCTGTATATAGCCTCCACATTGACTCTGTACCGTAACACCCTGTATATAGCCTCCACATTGACTCTGTACCATAACACCCTGTATATAGCCTCCACATTGACTCTGTACCATAACACCCTGTATATAGCCTCCACATTGACTCTGTACCGTAATACCCTGTATATACCCTCCACATTGACTCTGTACCATAACACCCTGTATATAGCCTCCACATTGACTCTGTACCGTAACACCCTGTATATAGCCTCCACATTGACTCTGTACCGTAATACCCTGTATATAGCCTCCACATTGACTCTGTACCGGTACCCCCTGTATATAGTCTCCACATTGACTCTGTACCGTAATACCCTGTATATAGCCTCCACATTGACTCTGTACCATAACACCCTGGATATAGCCTCCACATTGACTCTGTACCATAACACCCTGTATATAGCCTCCACATTGACTCTGTACCATAACACCCTGTATATAGCCTCCACATTGACTCTGTACCATAACACCCTGTATATAGCCTCCACATTGACTCTGTACCATAACACCCTGTATATAGCCTCCACATTGACTCTGTACCATAACACCCTGTATATAGCCTCCACATTGACTCTGTACCGTAATACCCTGTATATAGCCTCCACATTGACTCTGTACCATAACACCCTGTATATAGCCTCCACATTGACTCTGTACCATAACACCCTGTATATAGCCTCCACATTGACTCTGTACCATAACACCCTGTATATAGCCTCCACATTGACTCTGTACCATAACACCCTGTATATAGCCTCCACATTGACTCTGTACCGCAATACCCTGTATATAGCCTCCACATTGACTCTGTACCGTAATACCCTGTATATAGCCTCCACATTGACTCTGTACCGGTACCCCCTGTATATAGTCTCCACATTGACTCTGTACCGTAATACCCTGTTTATAGCCTCCACATTGACTCTGTACCGGTACCCCCTGTATATAGCCTCCACATTGACTCTGTACCGTAATACCCTGTATATAGCCTCCACATTAACTCTGTACCAGTACCCCCTGTATATAGCCTCCACATTGACTCTGTACCGGTACCCCCTGTATATAGCCTCCACATTGACTCTGTACCGGTACCCCCTGTATATAGCCTCCACATTGACTCTGTACCGTAATACCCTGTTTATAGCCTCCACATTGACTCTGTACCGGTACCCCCTGTATATAGCCTCCACATTGACTCTGTACCGTAATACCCTGTATATAGCCTCCACATTGACTCTGTACCAGTACCCCCTGTATATAGCCTCCACATTGACTCTGTACCGGTACCCCCTGTATATAGCCTCCACATTGACTCTGTACCGGTACCCCCTGTATATAGCCTCCACATTGACTCTGTACCGTAATACCCTGTTTATAGCCTCCACATTGACTCTGTACCGGTACCCCCTGTATATAGTCTCCACATTGACTCTGTACCGGTACCCCCTGTATATAGCCTCCACATTGACTCTGTACCGTAATACCCTGTATATAGCCTCCACATTGACTCTGTACCGTAATACCCTGTATATAGCCTCCACATTGACTCTGTACCGGTACCCCCTGTATTTAGCCTCCACATTGACTCTGTACCGGTACCCCCTGTTTATAGCCTCCACATTGACTCTGTACCGGTACCCCCTGTATATAGTCTCCATATTGACTCTGTACTGGTACCCCCTGTATATAGTCTCCACATTGACTCTGTACCGGTACCCCCTGTATATAGTCTCCACATTGACTCTGTACCGGTACCCCCTGTATATAGCCTCCACATTGACTCTGTACCGGTACCCCATGTATATAGTCTCCACATTGACTCTGTACTGGTATCCCCTGTATATAGCCTCCACATTGACTCTGTACTGGTACCCCCTGTATATAGTCTCCACATTGACTCTGTACCGGTACCCCCTGTATATAGCCTCCACATTGACTCTGTATTGGTACCCCCTGTATATAGCCTCCACATTGACTCTGTACCGGTACCCCCTGTATATAGCCTCCACATTGACTCTGTACTGGTACCCCCTGTATATAGCCTCCACATTGACTCTGTACCGGTACTCCCTGTATATAGTCTCCACATTGACTCTGTACCGGTACCCCCTGTATATAGCCTCCACATTGACTCTGTACCGGTACCCCCTGTATATAGCCTCCACATTGACTCTGTACTGGTACCCCCTGTATATAGCCTCCACATTGACTCTGTACCGGTACCCCCTGTATATAGCCTCCACATTGACTCTGTACTGGTACCCCCTGTATATAGCCTCCACATTGACTCTGTACCGGTACTCCCTGTATATAGTCTCCACATTGACTCTGTACCGGTACCCCCTGTATATAGCCTCCACATTGACTCTGTACTGGTATCCCCTGTATATAGCCTCCACATTGACTCTGTACCGGTACCCCTGTATATAGCCTCCACATTGACTCTGTACCATAACACCCTGTATATAGCCTCCACATTGACTCTGTACTGGTACCCCCTGTATATAGCCTCCACATTGACTCTGTACTGGTACCCCCTGTATATAGCCTCCACATTGACTCTGCACCATAACACCCTGTATATAGCCTCCACATTGACTCTGTACTGGTACCCCCTGTATATAGCCTCCACATTGACTAGGTACCGGTACCCCCTGTATATAGCCTCCACATTGACTCTGTACTGGTACCCCCTGTATATAGCCTCCACATTGACTCTGTACCATAACACCCTGTATATAGCCTCCACATTGACTCTGTACTGGTACCCCCTGTATATAGCCTCCACATTGACTCTGTACTGGTACCCCCTGTGTATAGCCTCCACATTGACTCTGTACCGGTACCCCCTGTATATAGCCTCCACATTGACTCTGTACTGGTACCCCCTGTATATAGCCTCCATGTTGACTCTGTCCCGTAATACCCTGTATATAGCCTCCACATTGACTCTGTACCATAACACCCTGTATATAGCCTCCACATTGACTCTGTACTGGTACCCCCTGTATATAGCCTCCACATTGACTCTGTACCAGTACCCCCTGTATATAGCCTCCACATTGACTCTGTACCGGTACCCCCTGTATATAGCCTCCACATTGACTCTGTACTGGTACCCCCTGTATATAGCCTCCACATTGACTCTGTACCGGTACCCCTGTATATAGCCTCCACATTGACTCTGTACCATAATACCCTGTATATAGCCTCCACATTGACTCTGTACCGTAATACCCTGTATATAGTCTCCACATTGACTCTGTACCAGTACACCCTGTATATAGCCTCCACATTGACTCTGTACCATAACACCCTGTATATAGCCTCCATATTGTTATTTTTTAATGTTTTCATTTTTTATTTTATTGTTTACTACAGTTTATTTTGTAAATACTTTAACACTTATTTTTTCTTAAAACTACATTGTTGGTTAAGGGCTTGCAAGTAAGAATTTCACTGTAAGGTCTACTACACCTGTTGTATTCAGCATTTCACTGTAAGGTCTACTACACCTGTTGTATTCAGCATTTCACTGTAAGGTCTACTACACCTGTTGTATTCAGCATTTCACTGTAAGGTCTACTACACCTGTTGTATTCAGCATTTCACTGTAAGGTCTACTACACCTGTTGTATTCAGCATTTCACTGTAAACTACACCTGTTGTATTCAGCATTTCACTGTAAGGTCTACTACACCTGTTGTATTCAGCATTTCACTGTAAGGTCTACTACACCTGTTGTATTCAGCATTTCACTGTAAGGTCTACTACACCTGTTGTATTCAGCATTTCACTGTAAGGTCTACTACACCTGTTGTATTCAGCATTTCACTGTAATGTCTACGACTGATTTGCTGTTGTCTTTTTTGTCAAACAATAAAACATCTAAAAAAAATGTAGTTTGTTTTTCTTGTTTTCTCATAAATCTTGGGGAAACATGTGATACAGCATCCAACACCCGTCATCGCCACGGCAACCTGTTTAGGCCGGGTCTGTCTGTCATCTTGGATTGTCTGTAGTAGCACTGGGAGATGAGACAGAGAGAGGATGGCAGAGGAGTGGGCACTGGTCTGGTCTCACCCCTCCATACCCCTCCACCTCTTCACACACCCACCTCCGTCAACCTCCAGCTGCTGCTCCAGCAACCTACCGCCTGTCCCATCTCTTCATCCATCTGTCTGATTGACACCTCATCCCCTGGCATGGCGATGATTGGCATGGTGATTGGCATTGCCCGTGTGGCCATGGCGATAACACAGGGAGGGCAGGCCTGTTGTTACATCGTAAGCAGACAGGAGAGAGACTTGGCTCAGCTGGGATCCCCAATGGACCAGGGCTGTCATCCAGGCTCGGCTCCCCAATGCACCAGGGCTGTCATCCAGGCTCGGCTCCCCAATGCACCAGGCCTGTCATCCTATCTCTGTGTCTGTATCCCAAATGGAGACATATTCCCTCTATAGAGTCCCATGTGCCCTGGCCAAATGTAGATCACTGTAAAGGGGATGGGGTGTCATATCTGTCTGTCTGGTAGACTATTGAATCTGTGTGCCACATGAATAATGACAATACAGCTCTCACAGGGACCACTCATCTCATTCTGTTTACGGCAGGGTAGCCTAGTGGTTAGAGCGTTGGACTAGTAACCGAAAGGTTGCAAGTTCAAACCCCTGAGCTGGACAAGGTACAAATCTGTCCTTCTGCCGCTGAACAGGCATTTAACCCACTGTTCCTAGACCAGTTAACCCACTGTTCCTAGACCAGTTAACCCACTGTTCCTAGACCAGTTAACCCACTGTTCCTAGGCCAGTTAACCCACTGTTCCTAGACCAGTTAACCCACTGTTCCTAGACCAGTTAACCCACTGTTCCTAGACCAGTTAACCCACTGTTCCTAGACCAGTTAACCCACTGTTCCTAGGCCAGTTAATCCACTGTTCCTAGGCCAGTTAACCCACTGTTCCTAGACCAGTTAACCCACTGTTCCTAGGCCAGTTAACCCACTGTTCCTAGGCCAGTTAACCCACTGTTCCTAGACCAGTTAACCCACTGTTCCTAGACCAGTTAGCCCACTGTTCCTAGACCAGTTAACCCACTGTTCCTAGACCAGTTAACCCACTGTTCCTAGACCAGTTAACCCACTGTTCCTAGACCAGTTAACCCACTGTTCCTAGACCAGTTAACCCACTGTTCCTAGACCAGTTAACCCACTGTTCCTAGGCTCTCATTGAAAATGTTCTTAACTGACTTGCCTAGTTAAATAAAGGGAAAATAAATACATCTTTCACAGGGACCACTCATCAGGTCTGAAAAGACGTCATCGTTTTGTCATTTCAGGGCAGGTTGAAAAGCCAATTGAGACGCGACATGGTTTAGAGACACTCAACCATTATGGCCTCTCCTTCCTAAAGGTGCAGTAATTGAGAGGGTTGAAAACTTAATGGATGGAATTGATCTGTGGTGAACTGGAGTAGGAAGTGAAGAGATCGGAAAAAGCTCTACATCTTCTACCTTAAAAAAAAGTTGATTAGCCGACGCTCTTCTCCAGAGTTTAGGAGCAATTAGGGATTAAGTTAAGGGGTTAAGTTCCTTGCTCAAATGCACAGCGGCAGATTTTTTTTCCATCTAGTCTGCTCTTTAAATCTAAACAAAGTGACATTTCGGTTATTGGCCCAACGCTCTGAACCGCTAGGCTACCTGCCACTCCCTCAGCCTCACCCTCACCCTCACCCTCACCCTCTCCCTCAGCCTCACCCTCAGCCTCACCCTCACCCTCAGCCTCACCCTCTCCCTCACCCTCAGCCTTAACCTCACCCTCAGCCTCACCCTCACCCTCTCCCTCACCCTCAGCCTCACCCTCACCCTCAGCCTCACCCTCACCCTCACCCTCACCCTTACCCTCACCCTCAGCCTCACCCTCACCCTCAGCCTCACCCTCACCCTCAGCCTCACCCTCAGCCTCACCCTCAGCCTCACCCTCACCCTCACCCTCAGCTTCACCCTCACCTTCACCCTCACCTTCAGCCTTACCCTCACCCTCAGCCTCAGCCTCACCCTCAGCCTCACCCTCACCCTCAGACTCAGTCTCACCCTCACCCTCAGCCTCTCCCTCAGCCTCAGCCTCAGCCTCAGCCTCACCCTCACCCTCACCCTCACCCTCAGCCTCAGCCTCAGCCTCACCCTCACCCTCACCCTCACCCTCAGCCTCACCCTCAGCCTCAGCCTCACCCTCACACTCAGCCTCAGCCTCACCCTCACCCTCACCCTCACCCTCAGCCTCTCCCTCAGCCTCTCCCTCAGCCTCACCCTCAGCCTCACCCTCAGTCTCACACTCAGCCTCAGCCTCACCCTCACCCTCACCCTCACCCTCACCCTCAGCCTCACCCTCAGCCTCACCCTCACCCTCACCCTCAGCTTCACCCTCACCTTCACCCTCACCCTCAGCCTTACCCTCACCCTCAGCCTCAGCCTCACCCTCAGCTTCACCCTCAGCCTCAGCCTCACCCTCAGCCTCACCCTCACCCTCAGCCTCACCCTCAGCCTCAGCCTCACCCTCACCCTCACCCTCAGCCTCACCCTCAGCCTCAGCCTCACCCTCACCCTCAGCCTCACCCTCAGCCTCAGCCTCACCCTCACCCTCAGCCTCACCCTCACCCTCAGCCTCACCCTCACTCTCACCCTCAGCCTCACCCTCAGCCTCACCCTCACCCTCAGCCTTACCCTCACCCTCACCCTCACCCTCAGCCTCACCCTCACCCTCACCCTCACCCTCACCTTCAGCCTTCCAGTTATGTTATCTCAGGCAGGAGGGATGGGGGGGGTGCAGGTGATCAAACGATTAACATATCAAACGATATAACATAACTGATATTGCAGGCGAAAGCCTGAGGAAAATCCAATCAGGAAGTGCCTCTTATTTTGAAACCTCTCTGTTCCTATGCAAGCCTATCCTCCATTTAAAGGGATATCAACCAGATTCATTTTTATATGGCTTCCCTAAGGTGTCAACAGTGGATAGATGGGGGCTCTCAGAGTGAGTTTTTGCACAACTGAGTAAAGCGGCCATTGTTCCTCCTGCTGAAAAACCTACACTCGTTTGATATATTATCGAATATATATTTTAAAAAACAACATGAGGATTAATTATAAAAAACGTTTGACATGTTTCTGTGGACATTATGGATTTTATTTGGAATATACGTCTGCGTTGTCGTGACCGCTCTTTCCTGTGGATTTCTGAACATAACGCGACAAACAAACGGAGGTATTTCGGGTATAAAAACAATCTTTATGGAACAAAAGGAACATTTCTTGTGTGACTGGGAGTCTCGTGAGTGAAAACATCCGAAGATCATCAAAGGTAAACAATTAATTTGATTGCTTTTCTGATTTTCGTGACCAAGCTTCCTGAAGCTAAGTGTACATGATGTTATGCTATGCTATAAACCTTGGATTGCTTTCACTGTAAAGCATCATTTCAAAATCTGAGACGACAGGTGGATTAACAAGAGGGTAAGCTGTGTTTTGCAATATTGCACTTGTGATTTCATGAATATTCATATTTTTTAGTAATATTTATTTGTGCTATGCTATTCAGCGGTTGCTTACGAAAATGATCCCGCTAATGGGATGGGTAGCGCCAAGAAGTTAAGTACTTGAATATCTATCAATTGACCAATTCGACACATTTGGGCATACTTGACACAACATGTTGAACAGTAATGCAATGGTTTATTGGATCAGTCTAAAACTTTACAAATACACTGCTGCCATCTGGTGGCCAAAATCCAAATTGTACCTAGACTCCTAAGTGGTGTAATAGCCTTTCTCTTGCATTTCAAAGACGATGGAACAAAACAAAAAAATGTTAACGCATGTTTACCAGATCTAATGTGTTATATTATCCTACATTCATTTCATATTTCCACAAAACTTAAAAACAATTCCTTTCAAATGGTACCAAGATTATGCATATCCTTGCTTCAGGTCCTGAGCTACAGACAGTTAGTTTTGAGTATGTCATTTTAGGTCCTGAGCTACAGGCAGTTAGTTTTGGGTATGTCATTTTAGGTCCTGAGCTACAGGCAGTTAGTTTTGGGTATGTCATTTTAGGTCCTGAGCTACAGGCAGTTAGTTTTTGATTATGTCATTTTAGGTCCTGAGCTACAGGCAGTTAGTTTTTGATTATGTCATTTTAGGTCCTGAGCTACAGGCAGTTAGTTTTTGGGTATGTCATTTTAGGTCCTGAGCTACAGACAGTTAGTTTTTGATTATGTCATTTTAGGTCCTGAGCTACAGGCAGTTAGTTTTGGGTATGTCATTTTAGGTCCTGAGCTACAGGCAGTTAGTTTTGGGTATGTCATTTTAGGTCCTGAGCTACAGGCAGTTAGTTTTTGAGTATGTCATTTTAGGTCCCGAGCTACAGACAGTTAGTTTTTGAGTATGTCATTTTAGGTCCTGAGCTACAGGCAGTTAGTTTTGAGTATGTCATTTTAGGTCTTGAGCTACAGGCAGTTAGTTTAGGCTAATTTTAAAAAAGGGTCCAATCCTTAAGAGGTTGGCTAGTCAGCTAAGAACAAGTTCTTATTTACAACGACTGTCGACACCAGCCAAACCCTGACGACGCTGGGATACTTGGGCTCCGCCCTATGTGATTCCCAATCACAGCTGGTTGTGAAACAGCCTGGAATCAAACCAGGTTGTCTAGGTAACGATGCCTTTAGACCGCTGAGCCAGAGCCCGAGTGACCTTTCAACTTTCTACAGTTGGTCTATTGTACTTCAAACAAATGTGTTTGCAGGTTGCTTTTAGGTTACAAAACCTTCTCAAACAGCCTCATTCATACTCTTCAGAGGCATAATGGACATTACAGCGTCCTGCTATTTAAAATCCTGTATCTTTCTCATTAGACTGTATGTATTTTTAGATAAAGGCCTATTGTAGTGTGTTGTATTGTAGTGTCACCATTATTACTGCAAATAAATAAATACAAATAGAAACAACTTTAAGCTACATATATAATTGACAGAGAGCATGAACTGTCCATCGATCAGCACAGCAATTGCCTAGTGGTTAGAGCATAGAGGCGGCAGGGTAGCCTAGTGGTTAGAGCATAGAGGCGGCAGGGTAGCCTAGTGGTTAGAGCGTTGGACTAGTAACCGGTAGGTTGCAAGTTCAAATCCCCAAGCTGACAAGGAGAAAATCTGTCATTCTGCCCCCTGAACAGGCAGTTAACCCACTGTTCCTAGGCTGTCATTGAAAATAAGATTTTGTTCTTAACTGACTTGTCTGGTTAAATAAAGGTAAACAATGAACAGGATCATGTTTGAGCGAATGTCAGTATTAAACAGATTAGCTTGAAGACTGTTGGGCGTTCGTGTTTCCACTCTTTAGAGAAACAGGGAAGCATCACAACCTCTCCCTTCTGTCAGAGGAGGCTCAGAGAGTGGAGAATGAAGTAGGGCAAAACTGTTCCATATTCTTCTGCTCTAGCAGAGGGACTGTGATGCTGCTCCACCCCTGACATCATAGTCAAACTATTCCATGTTCTGCTCTAGCAGAGGGACTGTGATGCTGCTCAACCCCCTTACATCATAGTCAAACTATTCCATGTTCTGCTCTAGCAGAGGGACTGTGATGCTGCCCCCCCCCTGACATCATAGTCAAACTGTTCCATGTTCTGCTCTAGCAGAGGGACTGTGATGCTGCTCCCCCCCCTTACATCATAGTCAAACTATTCCATGTTCTGCTCTAGCAGAGGGACTGTGATGCTGCTCCCCCCCCTGACATCATAGTCAAACTGTTCCATGTTCTGCTCTAGCAGAGGGACTGTGATGCCGGTCCCCCCCCTGACATCATAGTCAAACAGCCCTGGGTTGGGACACACACAGAGGACAGCCCTGGGTTGGGACACACACAGAGGACAGCCCTGGGTTGGGACACACACAGAGGACAGGCCTGGGTTGGGACACACACAGAGGACAGGCCTGGGTTGGGACACACACAGAGGACAGCCCTGGGTTGGGACACACACAGAGGACAGCCCTGAGTTGGGACACACACAGAGGACAGCCCTGGGTTGGGACACACACAGAGGACAGCCCTGGGTTGGGACACACACAGAGGACAGCCCTGGGTTGGGACACACACAGAGGACAGCCCTGGGTTGGGACACACACAGAGGACAGCCCTGGGTTGGGACACACACAGAGGACAGCCATGGGTTGGGACACACACAGAGGACAGCCCTGGGTTGGGACACACACAGAGGACAGCCCTGGGTTCGTCAGACGAGAGCTGATTTAGAGGTAGATGTTCCGTTGTCTACTCCGACGTCACGCAGCGGAAGACTTGGATGTTCCAGTGGTATGAGGACATCAACAAACCCGTAGAGACGACCCTGCGCTCGCAACCAACTGGTGTTTGCATTTCTCCGTGAGACAGGCGCATTTCCCACAATCCACCACTCTGCCATAAAGTACTGTGTCCCTACGGCAGTACCGTAGGGATGGCGTGCATCTCAAAAGGATTAGGGCAATGACTCTGAGAGCTGACTCCCTCCGTTGGTCTCTCCACCGTTCTGGCATGACGCAGGCAGTAGTACTCACCACACTCAATGCCACTGAATGCCACTCCACAAACCCAAAGGCTATTTTAAAGAGCCACCTAATAAATTCAAATCAGCGTGTGTGTGTGTGTGTGTGTGTGTGTGTGTGTGTGTGTGTGTGTGTGTGTGTGTGTGTGTGTGTGTGTGTGTGTGTGTGTGTGTGTGTGTGTGTGTGTGTGTGTGTGTGTGTGTGTGTGTGTGTGTGTGTGTGTGTGTGTGTGTGTGTGTGTGTGTGTGTGTGTGTGTGTGTGTGTGTGTGTGTGTGTGTGTGTGTGTCGGCAAAGGGCTGTGAAAAGGTAAAAAATGTATCCTCCGGGAGGCAAACCTACAATCTTCAGATCGACTCTAACCACTACACTTTCAACCCTGTTATTAAAACATTGATGGATAGGATAAGTAATCCCTCTCACCCCCCTTAAGTTTTAGATGCACTATTGTAAAGTGACTGTTCCACTGGATGTCATAAGGTGAATGCACCAATTTGTAAGTCGCTCTGGATAAGAGCGTCTGCTAAATGACTTAAATGTAAATGTAAATGAAAAGACCATTTAAGTGGACAGTCTGGAAGCAAGTTCCTTCATTCCAAAAACGATTTGGTTCATTACTCATTAAACGTTTATTTATCTTGCATTCGTTAAAAATACAAAAACAAAAATCTTAAAACAGTTGATCTGTTGAAAACAGACACATGATAATCACATATCTAACCAAGTTAGCGAGGATGTCATTTTTCCTTTTGACTGCACACAGCATAGCGAACAACTTAATAAGCAAGCAGAGAGGGGGTTTGATTCATCTGGCCCGGGGTACGCCGGGCAATGGCCCTTCACGTCATGATGCTGCAAATGAATAATTACATCACTTTGGTTTTGAACCCACTTTGCTATCTGACAGAGCACCTGTCTAAGCTCAGTTATAAATCGAAATGTAATTCTCCAAACAGTGGAAACACGAACGCCCGACAAGCCACACTGTCTTCATGCTGACGATGAATGAGTAAATGCCTGGAAGCCCGCAAAATGAAAAGGGAAATGTAGCACTAGTATAGAAATGTAGCACTAGTATAGATGTGTAGCACTACTATAGAAATGTAGCACTAGTATAGAAATGTAGCACTAGTATAGATGTGTAGCACTAGTATAGATGTAGAATGAATAGAACTGCATTCCAAATTAAAAATAAACATACACAGAGTCCTTTCTTGCTCCCGTTTCAGGGAAGTGTTAAATGTACAATTTAGTCTTTTGCAATTTAATCTTTTGCAATAAACAATTTTCTAAATGTTTCTCTCTTTCCTAACCAACATTCCCGTTGAAGCACAGAGAGAATCTCCCGGCAGACCTTTCTCCCTTTTCTATTGTATTATAAACTGGGTGGTTTGGAGCCCTGAACGCTGATTGGCTGACAGCCGTGGTATATCAGACTGCGTACCACGGTTACGACAAAACATTTATTTGTACTGCTCTAATTACGTTGGTAACCAGTTTATAAATGCAATAAGGCACCTCGGGGGTTTGTGGTATATTGCTGTGCCTAAGAACAGTGGTGTATGGGCCATATGTCACACCCCCTTGGGCCTTATTGCTTAATTATACTTTGTTGTAATCACCTTCTGGTGTAAAAACCATGGCAATTAGAAACAAAAAACAATGGTTTAATTGAGAAGTAGGCATTCGTTGAATAAGAAAGGAAATTCACATGAGAACAACAATGCCTACTCCACCCATGTTCTACCGTTTAACAGCACCACAATGCCTACTCCACCCATGCTCTACCAAGGTTTTACCAGCACCACAATGCCTACTCCACCCATGCTCTACCAAGGTTTTACCAGCACCACAATGCCTACTCCACCCATGTTCTACCAAGGTTTTACAGTACCACAATGCCTACTCCACCCATGCTCTACCAAGGTTTTACAGTACCACAATGCCTACTCCACCCATGTTCTACCAAGGTTTTACAGCACCACAATGCCTACTCCACCCATGCTCTACCAAGGTTTTACAGCACCACAATGCCTACTCCACCCATGTTCTACCAAGGTTTTACAGTACCACAATGCCTACTCCACCCATGCTCTACCAAGGTTTTACAGTACCACAATGCCTACTCCACCCATGCTCTACCAAGGTTTACCAGCACCACAATGCCTACTCCACCCATGCTCTACCAAGGTTTTACAGTACCACAATGCCTACTCCACCCATGTTCTACCAAGGTTTTACTTTACCACAATGCCTACTCCACCCATGTTCTACCAAGGTTTTACAGTACCACAATGCCTACTCCACCCATGTTCTACCAAGGTTTTACAGTACCACAATGCCTACTCCACCCATGCTCTACCAAGGTTTTACAGCACCACAATGCCTACTCCACCCATGTTCTACCAAGGTTTTACAGCACCACAATGCCTACTCCACCCATGCTCTACCAAGGTTTACCAGCACCACAATGCCTACTCCACCCATGCTCTACCAAGGTTTAACAGCACCACAATGCCTACTCCACCCATGCTCTACCAAGGTTTTACAGCACCACAATGCCTACTCCACCCATGTTCTACCGTTTAACAGCACCACAATGCCTACTCCACCCATGCTCTACCAAGGTTTAACAGCACCACAATGCCTACTCCACCCATGCTCTACCGTTTAACAGCACCACAATGCCTACTCCACCCATGCTCTACCAAGGTTTTACAGTACCACAATGCCTACTCCACCCATGTTCTACCGTTTAACAGCACCACAATGCCTACTCCACCCATGCTCTACCAAGGTTTTACAGTACCACAATGCCTACTCCACCCATGCTCTACCAAGGTTTTACAGTACCACAATGCCTACTCCACCCATGCTCTACCAAGGTTTTACAGTACCACAATGCCTACTCCACCCATGCTCTACCAAGGTTTAACAGCACCACAATGCCTACTCCACCCATGCTCTACCAAGGTTTAACAGCACCACAATGCCTACTCCACCCATGCTCTACCAAGGTTTACCAGCACCACAATGCCTACTCCACCCATGCTCTACCAAGGTTTAACAGCACCACAATGCCTACTCCACCCATGCTCTACCGTTTAACAGCACCACAATGCCTACTCCACCCATGCTCTACCAAGGTTTAACAGCACCACAATGCCTACTCCACCCATGCTCTACCAAGGTTTTACAGCACCACAATGCCTACTCCACCCATGTTCTACCGTTTAACAGCACCACAATGCCTACTCCACCCATGCTCTACCAAGGTTTAACAGCACCACAATGCCTACTCCACCCATGCTCTACCGTTTAACAGCACCACAATGCCTACTCCACCCATGCTCTACCAAGGTTTTACAGTACCACAATGCCTACTCCACCCATGTTCTACCGTTTAACAGCACCACAATGCCTACTCCACCCATGCTCTACCAAGGTTTTACAGTACCACAATGCCTACTCCACCCATGCTCTACCAAGGTTTTACAGTACCACAATGCCTACTCCACCCATGCTCTACCAAGGTTTTACAGTACCACAATGCCTACTCCACCCATGCTCTACCAAGGTTTAACAGCACCACAATGCCTACTCCACCCATGCTCTACCAAGGTTTAACAGCACCACAATGCCTACTCCACCCATGCTCTACCAAGGTTTACCAGCACCACAATGCCTACTCCACCCATGCTCTACCAAGGTTTAACAGCACCACAATGCCTACTCCACCCATGCTCTACCGTTTAACAGCACCACAATGCCTACTCCACCCATGCTCTACCAAGGTTTAACAGCACCACAATAACAGCACCAACAGCACCACAATGCCTACTCCACCCATGCTCTACCAAGGTTTAACAGCACCACAATGCAAATCAAATCAAATCAAATCCACATCAGCTGATATCTCAAAGTGCTGTACAGAAACCCAGCCTAAAACCCCAAACAGCAAACAATGCAGGTGTAAAAGCACTGGTTTAACAGCACCACAATGCCTACTCCACCCATGCTCTACCGTTTAACAGCACCACAATGCCTACTCCACCCATGCTCTACCGTTTAACAGCACCACAATGCCTACTCCACCCATGCTCTACCGTTTAACAGCACCACAATGCCTACTCCACCCATGCTCTACCGTTTAACAGCACCACAATGCCTACTCCACCCATGCTCTACCGTTTAACAGCACCACAATGCCTACTCCACCCATGCTCTACCGTTTAACAGCACCACAATGCCTACTCCACCCATGCTCTACCAAGGTTTTACAGCACCACTAATGTTCCCTCTCAGCCTAGATGACTAAATACTGATGTTACCTCTCAGCCTAGATGACTAAATACTGATGTTACCTCTCAGCCTAGATGACTAAATACTAATGTTCTCTCTCAGCCTAGATGACTCTATATGACTAAATACTGATGTTACCTCTCAGCCTAGATGACTAAATACTGATGTTACCTCTCAGCCTAGATGACTCTATATGACTAAATACCGATGTTCCCTCTCAGCCTAGATGACTAAATACTGATGTTCCCTCTCAGCCTAGATGACTCTATATGACTAAATACCGATGTTCCCTCTCAGCCTAGATGACTAAATACTGATGTTACCTCTCAGCCTAGATGACTCTATATGACTAAATACTAATGTTCTCTCTCAGCCTAGATGACTCTATATGACTAAATACTGATGTTCCCTCTCAGCCTAGATGACTCTATATGACTAAATACCGATGTTCCCTCTCAGCCTAGATGACTAAATACTGATGTTACCTCTCAGCCTAGATGACTCTATATGACTAAATACTAATGTTCTCTCTCAGCCTAGATGACTCTATATGACTAAATACTGATGTTCCCTCTCAGCCTAGATGACTCTATATGACTAAATACCGATGTTCCCTCTCAGCCTAGATGACTAAATACTGATGTTCCCTCTCAGCCTAGATGACTCTATATGACTAAATACCAATGTTCCCTCTCAGCCTAGATGACTAAATACTGATGTTACCTCTCAGCCTAGATGACTAAATACTGATGTTACCTCTCAGCCTAGATGACTAAATACTGATGTTACCTCTCAGCCTAGATGACTAAATACTGATGTTACCTCTCAGCCTAGATGACTCTATATGACTAAATACTGATGTTACCTCTTAGCCTAGATGACTAAATACTGATGTTACCTCTCAGCCTAGATGACTCTATATGACTAAATACTGATGTTACCTCTCAGCCTAGATGACTAAATACTGATGTTACCTCTCAGCCTAGATGACTCTATATGACTAAACACTAATGTTACCTATCAAATCAAATCAAATGTATTTATATAGCCCTTCTTACATCAGCTGATATCTCAAAGTGGATCAGTTTCTAGGGACAACAGTTTTGATGAAATGTATTGGATACATCTCAGCAGGCAGTGTATTCAGTCTTCCTGCAGTTCCTGCTGCCGACTCACCATCTCAGCAGGTAGTGTATTACACCAAGAACAGTGTGTACAATAATAATAATGTACTTTGTTCTTTATGTGTTTGTTGAGAGCAAGTGACAGAGGGCTAGCGCAGGCCTGTTGGGATGCCAGGTTTGGGTAATATAGCAGCTCCTGTGGTGGTGACAAAGTGAGTGTTTTTGGTTCCATATGAAAGGGTTGAAACACACACACGTTTATGAGGGGTGAAAAGTGGCTAAACTCTCAGCAAGAATGAACACCTCCACGTTCATGCGTTCACATCTGTCCGTTTATGAGGGGTGAAAAGTGGCTAAACTCTCAGCAAGAATGAACACCTCCACGTTCATGCGTTCACATCTGTCACACACCTTGTTAAATGCGTCTCATTATTCACACAAGTTGGCAGGTTGTGCTTAGCCTGTATTCAGTGGGTCTAATATGTTCATTCATAAAGTTGTACAATTTATTGGAGGGACTTGTCCCTTTTTTTTAATACATTTATTGAAAAAGTAAAAACATGTATAGAGTGCATTAAGAAAGTATTCAGACCCTAGACTTTAAAAAAACAAAAAAAAAAAAACATTTGGTTACATTACAGGCTTATTCTAAAAAATATATATATTTTTTTTAAATGTCCTCAGCAAGCTACACACAATACCCCATAATGACAAAGCAAAAGACAGTTTTTCGAAATGTATTACAAATAAAAAAGTGAAATATCACATATACTGTACATAAGTATTCAGACCCTTTACTCAGTACTTTGTTGAAGCACCTTTGGCATTCATTCTTTATTTATTTCATTTTTTATTTTACCAGGTAGGTTGACTGAGAACACATTCTCATTTACAGCAACGACCTGGGGAATAGTTACAGGGTAGAGGAGGAGGACGAATGATTACAGCCTCAAGTCTTCTTGGGAATGATGCTACAAGCTTGGCACACCTGAATTTGTGGAGTTTCTCCCATTCTTCTCTGCAGATCCTCTCAGGCTCTTTCAAGTTGGATGGGGAGTGTTACTGCACAGCTATTTTCAGGTCTCTCCAGAGATGTTCGATCGGGTTCACGTCCGGGCTCTGGCTGGGCCACTCAAGGACATTCAGAGACTTGTCCCGAAACCATTCCTGCATTGTCTTGGCTGTGTGCTCAGGTTTTCATCAAGGACCTCTCTGTACTTTGCTCCGTTCATCTTTCTCTCGATCCTCACTAGTCTCCCAGTCCCTCCTGCTGAAAAACATCCCCTCAGCATGATGCTGCCACCACCATGCTTCACCGTAGGGATGGTGTCAGGTTTCCTTCAGCCGTGATGCTTGGCTTTCAGGCCAAAGAGTTCAATCTTGGTTTCATCAGTCCAGATAATCTGTTTTCTCTTCTCATAGTCTGAGTCTTTAGGTGTCTTTTGGCAAACTCCAAGTTGCCCTTCTGGAAAGTTCTCCCATCTCCACAGAGGAACTTAGCCAGTGCTCTTAGCCAGAAGATATGAACACTTACAATATGAAGATACTAAGGGCTTCCCAGTTCCTAGTCATCTCTATCAGACTGTACTACTACATATCCTAACACTACTGCCAGTCTGTATAGCCTTTTACTCTGTACTAATATTACCAAACATATCCTAAAACTACTGCCAGTCTGTAGCCTTTTACTCTGTACTAATGTTACCAAACATATCCTAAAACTACTGCCAGTCTGTAGCCTTTTACTCTGTACTAATGTTACCAAACATATCCTAAAACTACTGCCAGTCTGTGTAGCCTTTTACTCTGTACTAATATTACCAAACATATCCTAAAACTACTGCCAGTCTGTAGCCTTTTACTCTGTACTAATGTTACCAAACATATCCTAAAACTACTGCCAGTCTGTAGCCTTTTACTCTGTACTAATGTTACCAAACATATCCTAAAACTACTGCCAGTCTGTAGCCTTTTACTCTGTACTAATGTTACCAAACATATCCTAAAACTACTGCCAGTCTGTAGCCTTTTACTCTGTACTAATGTTACCAAACATATCCTAAAACTACTGCCAGTCTGTAGCCTTTTACTCTGTACTAATGTTACCAAACATATCCTAAAACTACTGCCAGTCTGTAGCCTTTTACTCTGTACTAATGTTACCAAACATATCCTAAAACTACTGCCAGTCTGTAGCCTTTTACTCTGTACTAATGTTACCAAACATATCCTAACACTACTGCCAACTTTCAGTCCTCTTTCATCTCTTGGCTGCGTCTGAATTGGCCTAAATTAAATCTGAAAGTGTTCGCAGGCCAAGATTTTCCCATATTTTGATAGAATTGTCTTTTTTTTTGTCACAACAACTCTAATGTCAAAGTGGAAGAGAAAATATAATTTGTTATTCAACCCCCTGACTCAAAACATGTTAGAATCACTTTTGGCAGCGTTTACAGATGTGTTGTGTTGGACTTGCACCAAACACTTTGCACTCAGGACCAAAAGTTAATTTCTTTGCCAGATTTTTTGCCTTGAAAACAGGATGCATGTTTTGGAATATTTTTTATTCTGCACAGGCTTCCTTCTTTTCACTCTGTCATTTAGATTCGTATTGTGGAGTAACTACAATGTTGTTGATCCATCCTCAGTTTTCTCCCATCACAGCCATAATACTCTGTAACTGTTTTAAAGTCCCCATTAGCCCCTGAGAGGTTTCCTTCCTCTCCGGCAACTGAGTTGGGAAGGACGCCAGTATCTCTGTAGTGACTGGGTGTATTGATACACAATCCAAAGTGTAATTAATAACTGCACCATGCTCAAAGGGATATTCAATGTCAGTTTTTTTTGTTTGTTTTTCCCCCCAGCTACCAATGGGTATCATTCCTTGCAAACCATTGGAAAACCTCCCTGGTCTTTGCGGTTGAATCTGTGTTTGAAATCCACTGCTCGGCTGAAGGACCTAACAGATAATTATATGTGTCGGGTACAGAGATGAGGTAGTCATTCAGAAATCATGTTAAACACAAAGGGTGAGTCCATGCAACTTATGATGTGACTTGTTAAGCACATTCTTACTTCTGAACACTAATTGACAGAAGAGATTTCAGCTTTTCATTTAGAATTAATTTGTATAAAAAAACATAATTCCAATTTGACGTTATGGGGTATTGTGTGTAGGCTGGTGACTAACAAATCTGAATGTAATCCCTTTTAAATTCAGGCTGTAACACAATAAAATGTGGACAAATACTTCCTGGAGGCACTGAAGTGGCCTACTTTTGCGCCAGGAAACATAGGACTCAAATGTAGTGCACTATATAGGGAATAGGGTGCCATTGGGGACAGAGCTTTTCTCTCGTGTGATTCAATTCATAACAGTTCAACAATGAGTTGTTATCTTGTTGTGATACTGTAGCTAAAAACTATTCTGTTGTACCTTAATAAAACCCTGGCCTTCTGTCCCATCCGGGCTGCCGTACAGTGAAACTGTAGCTAATACTATTCTGTTGTACCTTAATAAAACCCTGGCCTTCTGTCCCTTCCGGGCTGCCGTACTGTGAAACTGTAGCTAATACTATTCTGTTGTACCTTAATAAAACCCTGGCCTTCTGTCCCTTCCGGGCTGCCGTACTGTGAAACTGTAGCTAAAAACTATTCTGTTGTACCTTAATAAAACCCTGGCCTTCTGTCCCATCCGGGCTGCCGTACTGTGAAACTGTAGCTAATACTATTCTGTTGTACCTCAATAAAACCCTGGCCTTCTGTCCCATCCGGGCTGCCGTACTGTGAAACTGTAGCTAATACTATTCTGTTGTACCTTAATAAAACACTGGCCTTCTGTCCTTTCTGGGCTGCCGTACTGTGAAACTGTAGCTAATACTATTCTGTTGTACCTTAATAAAACCGTGGCCTTCTGTCCCTTCCGGGCTGCCGTACTGTGAAACTGTACCTAAAAACTATTCTGTTGTACCTTAATAAAACCCTGGCCTTCTGTCCCATCCAGGCTGCCGTACTGTGAAACTGTAGCTAATACTATTCTGTTGTACCTTAATAAAACCCTGGCCTTCTGTCCCATCCGGGCTGCCGTACTGTGAAACTGTAGCTAATACTATTCTGTTGTACCTCAATAAAACCCTGGCCTTCTGTCCCATCCGGGCTGCTGTACTGTGAAACTGTAGCTAATACTATTCTGTTGTACCTTAATAAAACCCTGGCCTTCTGTCCCATCCGGGCTGCCGTACTGTGAAACTGTAGCTAATACTATTCTGTTGTACCTTAATAAAACCCTGGCCTTCTGTCCCTTCCGGGCTGCCGTACTGTGAAACTGTACCTAAAAACTATTCTGTTGTACCTTAATAAAACCCTGGCCTTCTGTCCCATCCGGGCTGCCGTACTGTGAAACTGTAGCTAATACTATTCTGTTGTACCTTAATAAAACCCTGGCCTTCTGTCCCATCCGGGCTGCCGTACAGTGAAACTGTAGCTAATACTATTCTGTTGTACCTTAATAAAACCCTGGCCTTCTGTCCCATCCGGGCTGCCGTACAGTGAAACTGTAGCTAATACTATTCTGTTGTACCTTAATAAAACCCTGGCCTTCTGTCCCTTCCGGGCTGCCGTACTGTGAAACTGTAGCTAAAAACTATTCTGTTGTACCTTAATAAAACCCTGGCCTTCTGTCCCATCCGGGCTGCCGTACTGTGAAACTGTAGCTAAAAACTATTCTGTTGTACCTTAATAAAACCCTGGCCTTCTGTCCCATCCGGGCTGCCGTACTGTGAAACTGTAGCTAATACTATTCTGTTGTACCTTAATAAAACCCTGGCCTTCTGTCCCATCCGGGCTGCCGTACTGTGAAACTGTAGCTAATACTATTCTGTTGTACCTTAATAAAACACTGGCCTTCTGTCCTTTCTGGGCTGCCGTACTGTGAAACTGTAGCTAATACTATTCTGTTGTACCTTAATAAAACCCTGGCCTTCTGTCCCTTCCGGGCTGCCGTACTGTGAAACTGTACCTAAAAACTATTCTGTTGTACCTTAATAAAACCCTGGCCTTCTGTCCCATCCAGGCTGCCGTACTGTGAAACTGTAGCTAATACTATTCTGTTGTACCTCAATAAAACCCTGGCCTTCTGTCCCATCCGGGCTGCCGTACTGTGAAACTGTAGCTAATACTATTCTGTTGTACCTCAATAAAACCCTGGCCTTCTGTCCCATCCGGGCTGCCGTACTGTGAAACTGTAGCTAATACTATTCTGTTGTACCTTAATAAAACCCTGGCCTTCTGTCCCTTCCGGGCTGCCGTACTGTGAAACTGTAGCTAAAAACTATTCTGTTGTACCTTAATAAAACCCTGGCCTTCTGTCCCATCCGGGCTGCCGTACTGTGAAACTGTAGCTAATACTATTCTGTTGTACCTTAATAAAACCCTGGCCTTCTGTCCCATCCGGGCTGCCGTACAGTGAAACTGTAGCTAATACTATTCTGTTGTACCTTAATAAAACCCTGGCCTTCTGTCCCATCCGGGCTGCCGTACTGTGAAACTGTAGCTAATACTATTCTGTTGTACCTTAATAAAACCCTGGCCTTCTGTCCCATCCGGGCTGCCGTACTGTGAAACTGTAGCTAATACTATTCTGTTGTACCTTAATAAAACCCTGGCCTTCTGTCCCATCCGGGCTGCCGTACTGTGAAACTGTAGCTAATACTATTCTGTTGTACCTTAATAAAACCCTGGCCTTCTGTCCCATCCGGGCTGCTGTACTGTGATCACAGTTTTACCACTGTGCACATCTGTGGTGGCAAAGCCATGGCAACCCGCCCACTTTGTTTCCATAACAACCATCATCAAGACAGTTCCCATCTGCTGTGTGTCGATTAGACAAGCAGCAGCGTGGGCGCACACACACACACACACACACACACACACACACACACACACACACACACACACACACACACACACACACACACACACACACACACACACACATTCACACACACACACACACACACATTCACGCACACACACACACACACACATTCACGCACACACACACACACGCACACACACAAATTCACGCACACACACACACACACACACACACATTCACACACACAGACACGCACACACACACACACACACACACACACACACACACACACACACACACACACACACACACACACACACACACACACACACACACACACACACACACACACACACACACACACACACACACACACACACACACACACACACACACACACACACACACACAGACACCCTCAAGCACACACACACATTCAGGCACACACACACACACGCACACACACACATTCACGCTCACACACACGCACACATACACATTCACGCACAGACACCCTCACGCACACACACACCCACCTGGCCTCAGGGTAATTCGTAAGATTTGGTAGGTAAATCTGTGCCCTCCATTTAGTATCCTACATAATGTTACCCTAGGTTACGTTATGAATGGAATAGCGGTCGGACAATAGCATAGGAATTGGTTGACCTAACCTATACATATTAGTGGATATATACTATTATATGTTTTACTCTGAAACCCGCTTGCCCTTTCGCTTGGTAACAAAGAAGGAGAATTGACATTGGTGGTTAGGAGGACTGAAGACAAAGGTCAGGGTAAACATTGAAGTAAAAGGTTAAGAGAATTAGGTTAATTAGGTTAGAATTCGGGTTAGAGGAAGAGTTCTCTAAAAATGCTACAGTTGTCCTCGACGCGACTAGAACACACAACCGTTAGGATGATAGACGGTCACCTCACACGTCCATCCACCCTCCCTCGTAGTGTCTATAGTAACATAGTGTCTATAGTAACATCGTGTCTATAGTAACATAGTGTCTATATTAACCTATTAGTAACATAGTGTCTATAGTAACATAGTGTCTATAGTAACATAGTGTCTATAGTAACATAGTGCCTATAGTAACATAGTGTCTATAGTAACATAGTGTCTATAGTAACATAGTGTCATTAGTAACATAGAATAGTTATGCCAGGTAGGAAACCTGCGCAAATTCCCTGTGCTTACCGGGGGGCTAGAGAGACCGGGCAGGCACCGTGTTATGCTATGGCCCATGGTGTTTCCAGTGCGGGTGCAGAGCCCGGTGCGGTTCATACCAGCCCTTCCTATTGGCCGGGCTAGAGTGGGCATCGAGCCAGGTAAGCTTGGGCAGGCTCGGTGCTCAAGAGCTCCAGTGCGCCTGCACGGTCCGGTCTATCCAGAGCCACCTCCACACAACAGTCCTCCGGTAGCAGCTCCCTGCACCAGGCTTCCTGTGCGTGTCCTCAATCCTGTAGCACCAGTTCCAGCACCACGCACCAGGCCTTCTGTGCGCCTCGCCTGTTCAGCACAGCCAGAGCATTCCTTCCCTCCTGCGCTGTCGGAGTCTCCCGCCTGTTCAGCGCTATCAGAGCCTTCCTCCTCTACAGTGCTGCCGGAGCCTCCTGCCTGTCCGGAGCAGCCTGAGCTGTCAGTCTGCATGAAGCAGCCAGAGCTGCCAGTCTGCAAGGAGCTGCTAGTCTGCAAGGTGCTGCCAGCCTGCATGGAGCAGTCAGAGCTGTCAGCCTGCATGGAGCAGTCAGAGCTGTCAGTCTGCATGAAGCAGCCAGAGCTGTCAGTCTACATGGAGCAGTCAGAGCTGTCAGTCTGTAAGAAGCAGCCAGAGCTGTCAGTCTGCATGAAGCAGCCAGAGCTGTCAGTCTGCATGAAGCAGCCAGAGCTGTCAGTCTGTAAGAAGCAGCCAGAGCTGTCAGTCTGCATGAAGCAGCCAGAGCTGCCAGTCTGTATGAAGCAGCCAGAGCTGTCAGTCTGTAAGAAGCAGCCAGAGCTGTCAGTCTGTAAGAAGCAGCCAGAGCTACCAGCCTGCATGAAGCAGCCAGAGCTGTCAGTCTGTAAGAAGCAGCCAGAGCTGTCAGTCTGTAAGAAGCAGCCAGAGCTGTCAGTCTGTAAGAAGCAGCCAGAGCTACCAGCCTGCATGAAGCAGCCAGAGCTGTCAGTCTGTAAGAAGCAGCCAGAGCTGTCAGTCTACATGGAGCAGTCAGAGCTGTCAGTCTGCATGAAGCAGCCAGAGCTGTCAGTCTACATGGAGCAGCCAGAGCTGTCAGTCTGTATGAAGCAGCCAGAGCTGTCAGTCTGTAAGAAGCAGCCAGAGCTACCAGCCTGCATGAAGCAGCCAGAGCTGTCAGTCTGTAAGAAGCAGCCAGAGCTGTCAGTCTGTAAGAAGCAGCCAGAGCTACCAGCCTGCATGAAGCAGCCAGAGCTGTCAGTCTGTAAGAAGCAGCCAGAGCTGTCAGTCTGTAAGAAGCAGCCAGAGCTGTCAGTCTGTAAGAAGCAGCCAGAGCTGTCAGTCTACATGGAGCAGTCAGAGCTGTCAGTCTGCATGAAGCAGCCAGAGCTGTCAGTCTACATGGAGCAGCCAGAGCTGTCAGTCTGTATGAAGCAGCCAGAGCTGTCAGTCTGTAAGAAGCAGCCAGAGCTGTCAGTCTGTATAGAGCAACTAGATCCGCCAGTCAGCCATGATCTTCTAGATCTGCCAGTCAACAAGTCTCTTCCAGATCTGCCAGTCAACCAGAATCTTCCAGTTCCGCCAGCCAGCCAGGATCTACCGGAGCCTACTACCTGCCTGAGCTTCATCTCAGTACTGGGCTTCCTCTCAGTACTGGGCTTCCTCTCATTTCCGGGCTGCCCCTCAGTCCCGAGCTGCCCCTCAGTCACGAGCTGCCCCTCTGTCCCGAGCTGCCCCTCAGTCCCTCAGTTGTATGGGCTTGGCTGCCTGAGGCGGTTCTCAATCAGAGTCAGGTGATTCTCGTTGTCTCTGATTGGGAACCGGTAGCCTGGGTTTCAGTGTGTATTTCGTGGGTGATTGTTCCTGTCTCTGTGTTTTCACCAGATAGGCTGTATTTTCACGTGGGTTTCACCAGATTGTTCCTTCCTGTCTCTGTGTAGTTTCACCAGATAGGCTGTAATAGGTTTCACGTTCCTGTCTCTGTTTTTCACCAGATAGGCTGTTTTTCACGTTCCGTTTGTTGTTTTCGTATTTGTATAGTTATTTCATGTATCGCTTTTTCCTTTTCATTAAAGACATGAGTAACCACCACGCTGCATTTCGGTCCGACTCTCTTTCCACAAACGAAGAACGCCGTTACACGCACGCACACGCATACACACACACACAGACGCATACACACACACACGCACACGCATACACACACAGACGCATACACACACACACACACACACACGCACACACACACACGCATACACACACACACACACGCACACACACATGCACATGCACACGCATACACACACACACACACACACACACACACACATGCACACGCATACACACACACACACACAAATGCAAACACACACTGTCTGGATATACCATGTAAACATGGTTGTTCTAAATCTAAAGCTCTTTGGTCTTTCATTGGCTTATATCTACATCTACATTTCAATACAACGTTCTACAGTGAAAGTAATTGGCTGAGAGGGGTAACAAGTACACTGTAAACACCAATGCATTTTGTGTGTGTGGTTTTGGGAATTGTGTGTAGAGTTTTGAAAAAAAGGAGACAGTTTTGAAAACGTGCGTGAGCAGTTGGAAAAAACTGTCAACAAAATAGAGTGTTGTAACGATATGCAAATAGTGAAAGTACAAAATGAAAATAAATATACATAAATGTGGGTTGTATTTCTCTCTCTCTCTCTCTCTCTCTCTCTCTCTCTCTCTCTCTCTCTCTCTCTCTCGCTCTCTCTCTCTCTCTCTCTCTCTCTCTCTCTCTCTCTCTCTCTCTCTCTCTCTCTCTCTCTCTCTCTCTCTCTCTCTCTCTCTCTCTCTCTCTCTCTCTCTCTCTCTCTTCCTCAATCTCTGTTTCCTTGCTCTCTTTTTCTCTCTGTGTCTATCTCTGCTCTCTCTCTCTTTTCCCCCTTTTTTCCCCCTTTCGTCCTCTCTGCGGTTCTGGTGAGACACCATCTGCTCTCTGTTTAGACCTTTGTGACCCTTGACCTTTCTGATAATGCACTGTTAATCTCTAAATCATAATATCCATGTCTGTAACATTTTAACCAATCAAGATTAGTTATCATGATAGGTTATGTGGTTAAAACATTATAAACAAAAATATTCATTGTATAAAACCCCCAAGACCAAAGAGCATCTTTCAAAACAACCTCTTTTGATTTTCTACTACTAGTCTATCCTTGTAACGCTCCCCATCACGGAAAACAACTCATCCTGACAATAGCCTCAATGTCTTGATTCTCACATAGTGGTCTGAGTCCACAGGATGGTTCCCACAGTCATAATGGATCTGAGTCCACAGGATGGTTCCCACAGTCATAATGGATCTGAGTCCACAGGATGGTTCCCACAGTCATAATGGATCTGACTCCACAGGATGGTTCCCACAGTCATAATGGATCTGAGTCTGAGTCCACAGGATTGTTCCCACAGTCATAATGGATCTGAGTCCACAGGATGGTTCCCACAGTCATAATGGATCTGACTCCACAGGATGGTTCCCACAGTCATAATGGATCTGAGTCTGAGTCCACAGGATGGTTCCCACAGTCATAATGGATCTGACTCCACAGGATTGTTCCCACAGTCATAATGGATCTGAGTCCACAGGATGGTTCCCACAGTCATAATGGATCTGACTCCACAGGATGGTTCCCACAGTCATAATGGATCTGACTCCACAGGATGGTTCCCACAGTCATAATGGATCTGAGTCTGAGTCCACAGGATTGTTCCCACAGTCATAATGGATCTGAGTCCACAGGATTGTTCCCACAGTCATAATGGATCTGACTCCACAGGATGGTTCCCACAGTCATAATGGATCTGACTCCACAGGATGGTTCCCACAGTCATAATGGATCTGACTCCACAGGATGGTTCCCACAGTCATAATGGATCTGAGTCTGAGTCCACAGGATGGTTCCCACAGTCATAATGGATCTGACTCCACAGGATGGTTCCCACAGTCATAATGGATCTGACTCCACAGGATTGTTCCCACAGTCATAATGGATCTGACTCCACAGGATGGTTCCCACAGTCATAATGGATCTGACTCCACAGGATGGTTCCCACAGTCACAATGGATCTGACTCCACAGGATGGTTCCCACAGTCATAATGGATCTGAGTCTGAGTCCACAGGATGGTTCCCACAGTCATAATGGATCTGAGTCCACAGGATGGTTCCCACAGTCATAATGGATCTGAGTCCACAGGATGGTTCCCACAGTCATAATGGATCTGACTCCACAGGATGGTTCCCACAGTCATAATGGATCTGAGTCTGAGTCCACAGGATTGTTCCCACAGTCATAATGGATCTGAGTCCACAGGATGGTTCCCACAGTCATAATGGATCTGACTCCACAGGATGGTTCCCACAGTCATAATGGATCTGACTCCACAGGATGGTTCCCACAGTCATAATGGATCTGAGTCTGAGTCCACAGGATGGTTCCCACAGTCATAATGGATCTGACTCCACAGGATTGTTCCCACAGTCATAATGGATCTGAGTCCACAGGATGGTTCCCACAGTCATAATGGATCTGACTCCACAGGATGGTTCCCACAGTCATAATGGATCTGACTCCACAGGATGGTTCCCACAGTCATAATGGATCTGAGTCTGAGTCCACAGGATTGTTCCCACAGTCATAATGGATCTGAGTCCACAGGATTGTTCCCACAGTCATAATGGATCTGACTCCACAGGATGGTTCCCACAGTCATAATGGATCTGACTCCACAGGATGGTTCCCACAGTCATAATGGATCTGACTCCACAGGATGGTTCCCACAGTCATAATGGATCTGAGTCTGAGTCCACAGGATGGTTCCCACAGTCATAATGGATCTGACTCCACAGGATGGTTCCCACAGTCATAATGGATCTGACTCCACAGGATTGTTCCCACAGTCATAATGGATCTGACTCCACAGGATGGTTCCCACAGTCATAATGGATCTGACTCCACAGGATGGTTCCCACAGTCACAATGGATCTGACTCCACAGGATGGTTCCCACAGTCATAATGGATCTGAGTCTGAGTCCACAGGATGGTTCCCACAGTCATAATGGATCTGAGTCCACAGGATGGTTCCCACAGTCATAATGGATCTGAGTCCACAGGATGGTTCCCACAGTCATAATGGATCTGACTCCACAGGATGGTTCCCACAGTCATAATGGATCTGAGTCTGAGTCCACAGGATTGTTCCCACAGTCATAATGGATCTGAGTCCACAGGATGGTTCCCACAGTCATAATGGATCTGACTCCACAGGATGGTTCCCACAGTCATAATGGATCTGACACAGGATGGTTCCCATCTGAGTCTGAGTCCACAGGATGGTTCCCACAGTCATAATGGATCTGACTCCACAGGATGGTTCCCACAGTCATAATGGATCTGAGTCTGAGTCCACAGGATTGTTCCCACAGTCATAATGGATCTGAGTCCACAGGATGGTTCCCACAGTCATAATGTGAAATGCTTGTGCTTCTAGTTCCGACAGTTCAGTAATATCTAACAACGATATGCAAATAGTGAAAGTACAAAATGAAAATAAATATACATAAATGTGGGTTGTATTTCTCTCTCTCTCTCTCTCTCTCTCTCTCTCTCTCTCTCTCTCTCTCTCTCTCTCTCTCTCTCTCTCTCTCTCTCTCTCTCTCTCTCTCTCTCTCTCTCTCTCTCTCTCTCTCTCTCTCTCTCTCTCTCTCTCTCTCTCTCTCTCTCTCTCTCTCTCAATCTCTCTTTCTCTCTCTCTCTCTTCCTCAATCTCTGTTTCCTTGCTCTCTTTTTCTCTCTGTGTCTCTCGCTCTCTCTCTCTCTCTCTCTCTCTCTCTCTCTCTCTCTCTCTCTCTCTCTCTCTCTCTCTCTCTCTCTCTCTCTCTCTCTCTCTCTCTCTCTCTCTCTTCCTCAATCTCTGTTTCCTTGCTCTCTTTTTCTCTCTGTGTCTATCGCTCTCTCTCTCTTTTCCCCCCTTTCGTCCTCTCTGCGGTTCTGGTGAGACACCATCTGCTCTCTGTTTAGACCTTTGTGACCCTTGACCTTTCTGATAATGCACTGTTAATCTCTAAATCATAATATCCATGTCTGTAACATTTTAACCAATCAAGATTAGTTATCATGATAGGTTATGTGGTTAAAACATTATAAACAAAAATGTTCATTGTATAAAACCCCCAAGACCAAAGAGCATCTTTCAAAACAACCTCTTTTGATTTTCTACTACTAGTCTATCCTTGTAACGCTCCCCATCACGGAAAACAACTCATCCTGACAATAGCCTCAATGTCTTGATTCTCACATAGTGGTCTGAGTCCACAGGATGGTTCCCACAGTCATAATGGATCTGAGTCCACAGGATGGTTCCCACAGTCATAATGGATCTGACTCCACAGGATTGTTCCCACAGTCATAATGGATCTGAGTCCACAGGATGGTTCCCACAGTCATAATGGATCTGACTCCACAGGATGGTTCCCACAGTCATAATGGATCTGACTCCACAGGATGGTTCCCACAGTCATAATGGATCTGAGTCTGAGTCCACAGGATTGTTCCCACAGTCATAATGGATCTGAGTCCACAGGATTGTTCCCACAGTCATAATGGATCTGACTCCACAGGATGGTTCCCACAGTCATAATGGATCTGACTCCACAGGATGGTTCCCACAGTCATAATGGATCTGAGTCTGAGTCCACAGGATTGTTCCCACAGTCATAATGGATCTGAGTCCACAGGATTGTTCCCACAGTCATAATGGATCTGACTCCACAGGATGGTTCCCACAGTCATAATGGATCTGACTCCACAGGATGGTTCCCACAGTCATAATGGATCTGACTCCACAGGATGGTTCCCACAGTCATAATGGATCTGAGTCTGAGTCCACAGGATGGTTCCCACAGTCATAATGGATCTGACTCCACAGGATGGTTCCCACAGTCATAATGGATCTGACTCCACAGGATTGTTCCCACAGTCATAATGGATCTGACTCCACAGGATGGTTCCCACAGTCATAATGGATCTGACTCCACAGGATGGTTCCCACAGTCATAATGGATCTGAGTCCACAGGATGGTTCCCACAGTCACAATGGATCTGACTCCACAGGATGGTTCCCACAGTCATAATGGATCTGAGTCTGAGTCCACAGGATGGTTCCCACAGTCATAATGGATCTGAGTCCACAGGATGGTTCCCACAGTCATAATGGATCTGAGTCCACAGGATGGTTCCCACAGTCATAATGGATCTGACTCCACAGGATGGTTCCCACAGTCATAATGGATCTGAGTCTGAGTCCACAGGATTGTTCCCACAGTCATAATGGATCTGAGTCCACAGGATGGTTCCCACAGTCATAATGGATCTGACTCCACAGGATGGTTCCCACAGTCATAATGGATCTGAGTCTGAGTCCACAGGATGGTTCCCACAGTCATAATGGATCTGACTCCACAGGATGGTTCCCACAGTCATAATGGATCTGAGTCTGAGTCCACAGGATGGTTCCCACAGTCATAATGGATCTGACTCCACAGGATGGTTCCCACAGTCATAATGGATCTGAGTCTGAGTCCACAGGATTGTTCCCACAGTCATAATGGATCTGAGTCCACAGGATGGTTCCCACAGTCATAATGTGAAATGCTTGTGCTTCTAGTTCCGACAGTTCAGTAAAAGGATAAGAGCGTCTGCTAAATGACTTAAATGTAAATGTTAAATGTAATATCTAACAAGTAAACTAATCTAACAGGTTCAGCTACAGATACCTTATAGATACCTTATACAGCAACCTTATACACACCAGTGTAACGGAATTAATACGAAAATGTACATAAAAATATATGAATGCGTGATGGCCGAATGGCATAGGCAAGATGGAGTAGATGGTACAGTATATACATATGAGATGAGTAATGTGGGGTATGAAGACATTATATAAAGTGACATTGTTTAACCTAGCAGAACCCCTATTCAACAGCCAATGAAATGTGGGGTATGAAGACATTATATAAAGTGACATTGTTTAACCTAGCAGAACCCCTATTCAACAGCCAATGAAATGTGGGGTATGAAGACATTATATAAAGTGACATTGTTTAACCTAGCAGAACCCCTATTCAACAGCCAATGAAATGTGGGGTATGAAGACATTATATAAAGTGACATTGTTTAACCTAGCAAAACCCCTATTCAACAGCCAATGAAATGTGGGGTATGGTTCCGGTTCCGGTTTGGAGCGAGTGGTCGCATCGGCGCTTCGCTCCCGCAGGTAGTATAACTTTTTACATTTCATTGCACAATGGTTTGATTTGTCTAATCTTAGCAATTTCTTCTCAGCTAGCTACATAGCCGTCTTTGTATCAAAGATAATTGCGTAATTATCGTATTTCGCCGTCCTAACGTAGTCTTCACTATCCAGCTAGCTAACGTCCACTGATTAGCTGTACTGGGAAAACTATTACACTCAACTGAACGACTTGATCAGTGTAGTGTTAGCTAGCTACATAGCTGTCTTTGCTGTCTTCGTATCTTCGTTCCAAGATAATTGTGTTGTTTAGGTTTAGAGTGTGTAGTCTTAGAGTGATTATCTTAATTTACCGAGGTTAGCTAGCCAGCTATTTGTCGTCCTTAACGTAGGAGACTCTGCTAGCTAGCCAACGCTAGCCAACGTCTTCTGAATAGAACTCAACAACCCGGTCACATTCACAGGTAGTATCACATTTTCATTTCATTTCATTACAGTACAACTGTTTGATTTGTTTGATCGTAGCTAGCTACATAGCTAGCTACATAGCCGTCTTTGTATCAAAGATAATTGTGTAGTCTAGAGCGATTTTCTAGGTTAGCTAGCCAGCTATTGTCGTTCTTTTAACGCAACGTAACGTAAACAACACTACTAGCTAGCCAGCTAGCCCCCGAATAGCAGCACTGTAGAAACTATTACACTCAACGGAACGACGTGATTAGTGTAGTGTCAACAACGCACCCACTGCCAGCTGGCCTACTTCAGCAGTACTGTATCATTTTAATCATTTTAGTCAATAAGATTCTTGCTACGTAGCTTAACTTTCTGAACATTCGAGACGTGTAGTCCACTTGTCATTCCAATCTCCTTTGCATTAGCGTAGCCTCTTCTGTAGCCTGTTAACTATGTGTCTGTTTATCCCTGTTCTCTCCTCTCTGCACAGACCATACAAACGCTCCACACCGCGTGGCCGCGGCCACCCTAATCTGGTGGTCCCAGCGCGCACGACCCACGTGGAGTTCCAGGTCTCCGGTAGCCTCTGGAATTGCCGATCTGCGGTCAACAAGGCAGAGTTCATCTCAGCCTATGCCTCCCTCCAGTCCCTCGACTTCTTGGCACTAACGGAAACATGGATCACAACAGACAACACTGCTACTCCTACTGCTCTCTCTTCGTCCGCCCACGTGTTATCGCACACCCCGAGAGCTTCTGGTCAGCGGGGTGGTGGCACCGGGATCCTCATCTCTCCCAAGTGGTCATTCTCTCTTTCTCCCCTTACCCATCTGTCTATCGCCTCCTTTGAATTCCATGCTGTCACAGTTACCAGCCCTTTCAAGCTTAACATCCTTATCATTTATCGCCCTCCAGGTTCCCTCGGAGAGTTCATCAATGAGCTTGATGCCTTGATAAGCTCCTTTCCTGAGGACGGCTCACCTCTCACAGTTCTGGGCGACTTTAACCTCCCCACGTCTACCTTTGACTCATTCCTCTCTGCCTCCTTCTTTCCACTCCTCTCCTCTTTTGACCTCACCCTCTCACCTTCCCCCCCTACTCACAAGGCAGGCAATACGCTCAACCTCATCTTTACTAGATGCTGTTCTTCCACTAACCTCACTGCAACTCCCCTCCAAGTCTCCGACCACTACCTTGTATCCTTTTCCCTCTCGCTCTCATCCAACACCTCCCACACTGCCCCTACTCGGATGGTATCGCGCCGTCCCAACCTTCGCTCTCTCTCCCCCGCTACTCTCTCCTCTTCCATCCTATCATCTCTTCCCTCCGCTCAAACCTTCTCCAACCTATCTCCTGATTCTGCCTCCTCAACACTCCTCTCCTCCCTCTCTGCATCCTTCGACTCTCTATGTCCCCTATCCTCCAGGCCGGCTCGGTCCTCCCCTCCCGCTCCGTGGCTCGATGACTCATTGCGAGCTCACAGAACAGGGCTCCGGGCAGCCGAGCGGAAATGGAGGAAAACTCGCCTCCCTGCGGACCTGGCATCCTTTCACTCCCTCCTCTCTACATTTTCCTCCTCTGTCTCTGCTGCTAAAGCCACTTTCTACCACGCTAAATTCCAAGCATCTGCCTCTAACCCTAGGAAGCTCTTTGCCACCTTCGCCTCCCTCCTGAATCCTCCTCCCCCTCCCCCCCCTCCTCCCTCTCTGCAGACGACTTCGTCAACCATTTTGAAAAGAAGGTCGACGACATCCGATCCTCGTTTGCTAAGTCAAACGACACCGCTGGTTCTGCTCACACTGCCCTACCCTGTGCTCTGACCTCTTTCTCCCTCTCTCTCCAGATGAAATCTCGCGTCTTGTGACGGCCGGCCGCCCAACAACCTGCCCGCTTGACCCTATCCCCTCCCCTCTTCTCCAGACCATTTCCGGAGACCTTCTCCCTTACCTCACCTCGCTCATCAACTCATCACTGACCGCTGGCTACGTCCCTTCCGTCTTCAAGAGAGCGAGAGTTGCACCCCTTCTGAAAAAACCTACACTCGATCCCTCCGATGTCAACAATTACAGACCAGTATCCCTTCTTTCTTTTCTCTCCAAAACTCTTGAACGTGCCGTCCTTGGCCAGCTCTCCCGCTATCTCTCTCTGAATGACCTTCTTGATCCAAATCAGTCAGGTTTCAAGACTAGTCATTCAACTGAGACTGCTCTCCTCTGTATCACGGAGGCGCTCCGCACTGCTAAAGCTAACTCTCTCTCCTCTGCTCTCATCCTTCTAGATCTATCGGATGCCTTCGATACTGTGAACCATCAGATCCTCCTCTCCACCCTCTCCGAGTTGGGCATCTCCGGCGCGGCCCACGCTTGGATTGCGTCCTACCTGACAGGTCGCTCCTACCAGGTGGCGTGGCGAGAATCTGTCTCCTCACCACGCGCTCTCACCACTGGTGTCCCCCAGGGCTCTGTTCTAGGCCCTCTCCTATTCTCGCTATACACCAAGTCACTTGGCTCTGTCATAACCTCACATGATCTCTCCTATCATTGCTATGCAGACAACACACAATTAATCTTCTCCTTTCCCCCTTCTGATGACCAGGTGGCGAATCGCATCTCTGCATGTCTGGCAGACATATCAGTGTGGATGACGGATCACCACCTCAAGCTGAACCTCGGCAAGACGGAGCTGCTCTTCCTCCCGGGGAAGGACTGCCCGTTCCATGATCTCGCCATCACGGTTGACAACTCCATTGTGTCCTCCTCTCAGAGCGCTAAGAACCTTGGCGTGATCCTGGACAACACCCTGTCGTTCTCAACCAATATCAAGGCGGTGGCCCGTTCCTGTAGGTTCATGCTCTACAACATCCGCAGAGTACGACCCTGCCTCACACAGGAAGCGGCGCAGGTCCTAATCCAGGCACTTGTCATCTCCCGTCTGGATTACTGCAACTCGCTGTTGGCTGGGCTCCCTGCCTGTGCCATTAAACCCCTTCAACTCATCCAGAACGCCGCAGCCCGTCTGGTGTTCAACCTTCCCAAGTTCTCTCACGTCACCCCGCTCCTCCGTTCTCTCCACTGGCTTCCAGTTGAAGCTCGCATCCGCTACAAGACCATGGTGCTTGCCTACGGAGCTGTGAGGGGAACGGCACCTCAGTACCTCCAGGCTCTGATCAGGCCCTACACCCAAACAAGGGCACTGCGTTCATCCACCTCTGGCCTGCTCGCCTCCCTACCACTGAGGAAGTACAGCTCCCGCTCAGCCCAGTCAAAACTGTTCGCTGCTCTGGCCCCCCAATGGTGGAACAAACTCCCTCACGACGCCAGGACAGCGGAGTCAATCACCACCTTCCGGAGACACCTGAAACCCCACCTCTTTAAGGAATACCTAGGATAGGATAAGTATTCCCCCCCCCTTTAAGATTTAGATGCACTATCGTAAAGTGACTGTTCCACTGGATGTCATAAGTTGAATGCACCAATTTGTAAGTCGCTCTGGATAAGAGCGTCTGCTAAATGACTTAAATGTAATGTAAATGGGTATGAAGACATTATATAAAGTGACATTGTTTAACCTAGCAGAACCCCTATTCAACAGCCAATGAAATGTGGGGTATGAAGACATTATATAAAGTGACATTGTTTAACCTAGCAGAACCCCTATTCAACAGCCAATGAAATGTGGGGTATGAAGACATTATATAAAGTGACATTGTTTAACCTAGCAGAACCCCTATTCAACAGCCAATGAAATGTGGGGTATGAAGACATTATATAAAGTGACATTGTTTAACCTAGCAGAACCCCTATTCAACAGCCAATGAAATGTGGGGTATGAAGACATTATATAAAGTGACATTGTTTAACATATTCAACAGCCAATGAAATGTGGGGTATGAAGACATTATATAAAGTGACATTGTTTAACCTAGCAGAACCCCTATTCAACAGCCAATGAAATGTGGGGTATGAAGACATTATATAAAGTGACATTGTTTAACCTAGCAGAACCCCTATTCAACAGCCAATGAAATGTGGGGTATGAAGACATTATATAAAGTGACATTGTTTAACCTAGCAGAACCCCTATTCAACAGCCAATGAAATGTCTCAAACATACTATATATATATACATACAAGTATTAGGCACCAAATGAAAAAACATATTATATATATATATATAGTATGATATATAGTATTAGGCACCATTTTAAAGATACAATTATTGTTAATCCGGCCACTGTTTCTGATTTCAAAAATACTTTACAGCGAAAGCTCCACAACCGATTATGTTAGGTCACCACCAACTCACAGAACAACCCAGCCATTTTTACAGCCAAAGAGAGGAGTCACAAAAAGCACAAATAGAGATAAAATTAACATCTTCATCAGATGACTTTCATAGGACTTCATGTTACACAATACATGTATGTTTTGTTCGGTAAAGTTCATATTTATATAAAGAAATCTGATTTTACATTGGGGCGTTACGTTCAGTAGTTCTAAAACATGCAGTGATAATGCAGAGAGCCACATGAATTCACAGAAATACTCATTATAAATGTTGATGAAAATTCAAGTGTTATGAATGGAACTTTAGATACACTTCTCCTTAGTGCAACCACTGTGTCAGATTTCAAAAACACTTTACGGAAAAATCATAATTTGTGAATGGCGCTCAGAGCCCAAAGCAGCCAGAGAAATATCCGTCATGTTGGATAGTCAAAAGTATTCATAAATAGCATTATAAATATTCACTTACCTTTGATGATCTTCATCAGAATGCACTCCCAGGAATCACAGCTCCACAATAAATGCTTGTTTTATTCGATAATGTCCATCATTTATGTCCATTTATTTCCAATATCATCTTTTGTTAGGGAGTTTGGTGAACAAATCCAAAAAGCGCAATCTGGTCCAGTTGGACGAAAAGTTCAAAAAGTTACATTTACATTACATTTAAGTCATTTAGCAGACGCTCTTATCCAGAGCGACTTACAAATTGGTGCATTCACCAGTTACAGGTGTAACGAAGTTCGTCTGTTGTTTGAAGAGAGTCAGACCGAAATGCAGCGTGTAGGTTACTCATTACTTTTAATGAAGATAATGCGGTACATGAAATAACTGAAGAAGAAAACAACAAACGAGTGAAACTAATTAAAGCCTATCTGGTGACTAACACAGAGACAGGTACAATCACCCACAAAATACAACGCGCACTCAGGCTACCTAAATACGGTTCCCAATCCGAGACAACGAGAATCAGCTGACTCCAATTAGGAATCTCCTCAGGCAGCCAAGCCTAACTAGACACACCCCTAATAATACACACTCCCAATTAATACAAACCCCAATACGAAATACAACATATAAACCCATATCACTGTCATGTTTGTCATTTATTATCATGTCTTGTCCCTGTGCTCCCCATGCTATTCGTTTCCCTCTGCTGGTCTTATTTGGTTCTTTCCCTCCTATCCCTCTCTCTCCCCCTCCCTCTCTCACTCTCTCGCTCTCTCTTCTCTCTATCGTTCCGTTCCTGCTCCCAGCTGTTCCTATTCCCCTAATCATCATTTAGTCTTCCCACACCTGTTCCCGATCCTTTCCCCTGATTAGAGTCCCTATTTATTCCTTTGTGATCCGTTCCTGTGCCGTCGGTTCCTTGTATTGTATTCACCATGCTGTGATTGCGTTTCGCCCTGTCCTGTCGTGTTTTTGCCGTGATTGTGTATCACCCTGTCCTGTCGTGTTTTGTGCCTTCATCAGATGCTGCGTGTGAGCAGGTGTCTCAGTCGACTACGGCCTGCGCCTACCCGAAGCGACCTGCAGTCTGTGGTCGCTTCTCCAGTTGTTTCCCCTCTACAAGTCTAGAGGATTTCTGTTATTCCGTTTTGGACTTTAATAAACTCTGTTTCTGTTAAGTCGCTTTTGGGTCCTCTTTCACCTGCATGACAGAAGGAACCGACCAAGGAATGGACCCAGCGACTTCAGACGCTCGTTACACTGCCGTCGAGATCCAAGGAGCCATGCTCGGCAGACACGAGCAGGAATTGTCCGCTGCTCGCCATGCCGTGGAGAACCTGGCCGCTCAGGTTTCCGACCTCTCTGGACAGTTCCAGAGTCTACGTCTCGTGCCACCTGTTACTTCCTGGCCTGCCGAGCCTCCAGAACCTAGGGTTAATAACCCACCTTGCTACTCCGGGCAGCCCACTGAGTGCCGCTCCTTTCTCACGCAGTGTGAGATTGTGTTCTCTCTCAACCCAACACATACTCTAGAGAGAGAGCTCGGGTTGCTTACGTCATTTCACTCCTTACTGGCCGGGCTCGAGAATGGGGCACAGCTATCTGGGAGGCAAGGGCTGATTGCTCTATCAAATTCCAGAACTTTAAAGAGGAGATGATTCGGGTTTTTGACCGTTCAGTTTTTGGTGGGGAGGCTTCTAGGGCCCTGGCTTCCTTATGCCAAGGTGAACGGTCCATAACGGATTATTCCATTGAGTTTCGCACTCTTGCTGCCTCTAGTGAGTGGAACGAGCCGGCGCTGCTCGCTCGTTTTCTGGAGGGACTCCACGCAGTGGTTAAGGATGAGATTCTCTCCCGGGAGGTTCCTTCAGATGTGGACTCTTTGATTGCTCTCGCCATCCGCATAGAACGACGGGTAGATCTTCGTCACCGGGCTCGTGGAAGAGAGCTCGCATCAACGGTGTTTCCCTGCTCCGCATCGCAACCATCTCCCTCCTCTGGCTTTGAGACTGAGCCCATGCAGCTGGGAGGGATTCGCATCTCGAATAAGGAGAGGGAACGGAGGATCACCAACCGCCTGTGCCTCTATTGCGGAGTTGCTGGACATTTTGTTAATTCATGTCCAGTAAGAGGCCAGAGCCCATCAGTAAGCGGAGGGCTACTGGTGAGCGCTACTACTCAGTCCTCTTCATCTAGATCTTGTACTACTATGTCGGTCCATCTACGCTGGACCGGTTCGGGTGCTACATGCAGTGCCTTGATTGACTCTGGGGCTGAGGGTTGTTTCATGGACGAAGCATGGGTTCGGAAACATAACATTCCTTTCAGACCGTTAGACAAGCCTACGCCCATGTTTGCCTTAGATGGTAGTCATCTTCCCAGTATCAAATTTGAGACACTACCTTTAACTCTCACAGTATCTGGTAACCACAGTGAGACTATTTCTTTTTTGATTTTCCGTTCACCGTTTACACCTGTTGTTTTGGGTCATCCCTGGCTAGTATGTCATAATCCTTCTATTAATTGGTCTAGTAATTCTATCCTATCCTGGAACGTTTCTTGTCATGTGAAGTGTTTAATGTCTGCCATCCCTCCCGTTTCTTCTCTCCCTACTTCTCAGGAGGAACCTGGCGATTTGACAGGAGTGCCGGAGGAATATCATGATCTGCGCACGGTCTTCAGTCGGTCCCGAGCCAACTCCCTTCCTCCTCACCGGTCGTATGATTGTAGTATTGATCTCCTTCCAGGGACCACGCCTCCTCGAGGTAGACTATACTCTCTGTCGGCTCCCGAACGTAAGGCTCTCGAGGATTATTTGTCTGTGTCTCTTGACGCCGGTACCATAGTGCCTTCTTCTTCTCCGGCCGGGGCGGGGTTCTCTTTTGTTAAGAAGAAGGACGGTACTCTGCGCCCCTGCGTGGATTATCGAGGGCTGAATGACATAACGGTTAAGAATCGTTATCCGCTTCCCCTTATGTCATCAGCCTTCGAGATTCTGCAGGGAGCCAGGTGCTTTACTAAGTTGGACCTTCGTAACGCTTACCATCTCGTGCGCATCAGAGAGGGGGACGAGTGGAAAACGGCGTTTAACACTCCGTTAGGGCATTTTGAGTACCGGGTTCTGCCGTTCGGTCTCGCCAATGCGCCAGCTGTTTTTCAGGCATTAGTTAATGATGTTCTGAGAGACATGCTGAACATTTTTGTTTTTGTCTATCTTGACGATATCCTGATTTTTTCTCCGTCACTCGAGATTCATGTTCAGCACGTTCGACGTGTTCTACAGCGCCTTTTAGAGAATTGTCTCTACGTAAAGGCTGAGAAGTGCTCTTTTCATGTCTCCTCCGTTACTTTTCTCGGTTCCGTTATTTCCGCTGAAGGCATTCAGATGGATTCCGCTAAGGTCCAAGCTGTCAGTGATTGGCCCGTTCCAAGGTCACGTGTCGAGTTGCAGCGCTTTTTAGGTTTCGCTAATTTCTATCGGCGTTTCATTCGTAATTTCGGTCAAGTTGCTGCCCCTCTCACAGCTCTTACTTCTGTCAAGACGTGTTTTAAGTGGTCCGGTTCCGCCCAGGGAGCTTTTGATCTTCTAAAAGAACGTTTTACGTCCGCTCCTATCCTCGTTACTCCTGACGTCACTAGACAATTTATTGTCGAGGTTGACGCTTCAGAGGTAGGCGTGGGAGCCATTCTATCCCAGCGCTTCCAGTCTGACGATAAGGTTCATCCTTGCGCTTATTTTTCTCATCGCCTGTCGCCATCTGAGCGCAACTATGATGTGGGTAACCGTGAACTGCTCGCCATCCGCTTAGCCCTAGGCGAATGGCGACAGTGGTTGGAGGGGGCGACCGTTCCTTTTGTCGTTTGGACAGACCATAAGAACCTTGAGTACATCCGTTCTGCCAAACGACTTAATGCCCGTCAAGCTCGTTGGGCGTTGTTTTTCGCTCGTTTCGAGTTTGTGATTTCTTACCGTCCGGGTAGCAAGAACACCAAGCCTGATGCCTTATCCCGTCTGTTTAGTTCTTCTGTGGCTTCTACTGATCTCGAGGGGATTCTTCCTTATGGGCGTGTTGTCGGGTTGACAGTCTGGGGAATTGAAAGACAGGTTAAGCAAGCACTCACGCACACTGCGTCGCCGCGCGCTTGTCCTAGTAACCTCCTTTTCGTTCCTGTTTCCACTCGTCTGGCTGTTCTTCAGTGGGCTCACTCTGCCAAGTTAGCTGGTCATCCCGGTGTTCGAGGCACTCTTGCGTCTATTCGCCAGCGCTTTTGGTGGCCGACTCAGGAGCGTGACACGCGCCGTTTCGTGGCTGCGTGTTCAGACTGCGCGCAGAAGAAGTCTGGTAATTTTTTTCTGCTTCTGCTCCTGGTCTTGCTGGGTCTCAGTCTGTTCCCTGCCATCGCATCTCTCCTGTTCTTGTCCCTGCCCTTGCTGTGTCTCAGTCTGTCCCTAGTTCTCATTTTTTTTTTAGAGTAGTACCCTAGTTTCCCTTTTTATCGTTTTTCGTTACGGTCCTGAGGAGAGGAGTTGGGTTCTTTCTCGGGACGTGCTGGACCGTTTGATCTATGATTTCCTCCGTTGCTGCCAGTGTTCCTCCTCGAGAGCGCCAGGAGGCGCTCGGTGAGTGGGGGGTACTGTCATGTTTGTCATTTATTATCATGTCTTGTCCCTGTGCTCCCCATGCTATTCGTTTCCCTCTGCTGGTCTTATTTGGTTCTTTCCTCCTATCCCTCTCTCTCCCCCTCCCTCTCTCACTCTCTCGCTCTCTCTTCTCTCTATCGTTCCGTTCCTGCTCCCAGCTGTTCCTATTCCCCTAATCATCATTTAGTCTTCCCACACCTGTTCCCGATCCTTTCCCCTGATTAGAGTCCCTATTTATTCCTTTGTGATCCGTTCCTGTGCCGTCGGTTCCTTGTATTGTATTCACCATGCTGTGATTGCGTTTCGCCCTGTCCTGTCGTGTTTTTGCCGTGATTGTGTATCACCCTGTCCTGTCGTGTTTTGTGCCTTCATCAGATGCTGCGTGTGAGCAGGTGTCTCAGTCGACTACGGCCTGCGCCTACCCGAAGCGACCTGCAGTCTGTGGTCGCTTCTCCAGTTGTTTCCCCTCTACAAGTCTAGAGGATTTCTGTTATTCCGTTTTGGACTTTAATAAACTCTGTTTCTGTTAAGTCGCTTTTGGGTCCTCTTTCACCTGCATGACAATCACACCCTGGCCTACCCAAACATATAACAAAAACACAAGATACAATGACCAAGGCGTGACAGAACCCCCCCCCTAAGGTGCGGACTCCGGGACGCACCTCAAGAGCATAGGGAGGGTCCGGGTGGGCGTCTGTCCATGGTGGCGGTTCTGGCTCGGGACGTGGACCCCACTCCATAAATGTCCTAGTTCCTCAACTTCGCGTCCTAGGATAATCCACCTTCTCCGCTGACCATGGCCTAATAGTCCTCACCCTGATCCCCACATAACTGAGGGGCAGCTCGGGACAGAGGGGCAGCTCGGGACAGAGGGGCAGCTCGGGACAGAGGGGCAGCTCGGGACAGAGGGGCAACTCAGGACAGAGGGGCAACTCAGGACAGAGGGGCATCTCAGGATAGAGGGGCATCTCAGGACAGCAGGGCAGCTCAGGACAGAGGGGCATCTCAGGACAGAGGGGCAGCCCGGGACAGAGGGGCAGCCCGGGACCGAAGCAGCCCGGTACTGAGGGGAAGCCCGGTACTGAGAGGGAGCCCAGTACAGAGAGGAAGCCTAGTACTGAGAGGAAGCTCAGTACTGAGAGGAAGCTCAGGCAGGTAGTAGGCTCCGGTAAATCCTGGCTGGCTGGTGGAACTGGATGATTCAGGTTGTCTGGCCGATCTAGAAGATCTTGGCAGACTGGCACTTCTGGCGGATCCTGGCAGACTGGCACTTCTGGTGGATCCTGGCAGACTGGTGACGCTGGGCCGACTGGCGGCACTGGGCAGACGGGAGACTCCGGCAGCGCAGGAGAGGAGAAAGGCTCTGGCTGCGCTGAACAGGCGGGAGACTCCAACAGCGCAGGAGAGGAGAAAAGCTCTGGCTGCGCTAAACAGGCGAGGCGCACTGGATAAGCTGGGCCGACTGGGAGCACTGGTGGCGCTGGACAGACAGGAGACTCCGGCAGCGCAGGAGAGGAGAAAGGCTCTGGCTGCGCTGAACAGGCGGGAGACTCCAACAGTGCAGGAGAGGAGAAAAGCTCTGGCTGCGCTGAACAGGCGAGGCGCACTGGACGCGCTGGGCATACTGGTAGCGCTGGTGGCGCTGGACAGACAGGAGACTCCGGCAGGAGAGGAGAAAGGCCCTGGCTGCGCTAAACAGGCTGGAGACTCCGATAGCACAGGAGGGGAGAAAAGCACTGGCTGTGCTGAACAGGCGAGGCGCACTGGAGGCCTGGTGCGTGGTGCTGGAACTAGTGGTACTGGCGCGAGGACACGCACAGGAAGCCTGGTGCGGGGAGCTGCTACCGGAGGACTGGTGTGTAGAGGTGGCTCTGGATAGACCGGACCGTGCAGGCGCACTGGAGCTCTTGAGCACCGAGCCTGCCCAAGCTTACCTGGCTCGATGCCCACTCTAGCCCGGCCAATAGGAAGGGCTGGTATGTGTCGCAGCTGGCTCTGCACCCGCACTGGAAACACTGTGCGCTCCATAGCATAACACGGTGCCTGCCCGGTCTCTCTAGCCCAATGGTGAGCACAGGGAGTATGCGCAGGTTTCCTACCTGGCATAACGATTCTCCCTTTTACCCCCCCCCAATACATTTTTTGGGGTGACTTTCCGGTTTCCAACCGCGTCGCAGTGCTGCCTCCTCATACTCGCACCTCGCCGCTTTAGCTGCTTCTATTTCCTCCTTGGGACGGCGATATTCTCCCGGCTGCGCCCAGGGTCCTCTTCCGTCTAATATCATCTCCCAAGACCAGAAGTCCTCATATTGCTGCTCCTCACAATTAACAGGGAGAGTAGGCTCAGGTCTGACTCCTGACTCTGCCACTCTCTCTCTGCGCTTTCCCCCGTTACCTACGGTTTTCGCTCTGTATAGCCGTGCTTTCCTTTTCGATTCCATACGTGTATAGCCCTCTTCGCATTGCTGTAGGGAATCCCAGGCGGGCTCCTGCACTCGCTCTGGGTCGGCCGCCCACCTGTCGATTTCTTCCCACGTAGTATACTCCTTGCTTCTGTTGTCCATAACGTCCTCCTTCAGATCCTGCCAGTTCACACGCTGCTCGGTCTGTGAATGGTGGTGGGTGATTCTGTAACGAAGTTCGTCTGTTGTTTGAAGAGAGTCAGACCGAAATGCAGCGTGTAGGTTACTCATGACTTTTAATGAAGATAATGCGGTACATGAAATAACTGAAGAAGAAAACAACAAACGAGTGAAACTAATTACAGCCTATCTGGTGACTAACGCAGAGACAGGTACAATCACCCACGAAATACAACGCGCACTCAGGCTACCTAAATACGGTTCCCAATCCGAGACAACGAGAATCAGCTGACTCCAATTAGGAATCGCCTCAGGCAGCCAAGCCTAACTAGACACACCCCTAATAATACACACTCCCAATTAATACAAACCCCAATACGAAATACAACATATAAACCCATGTCACACCCTGGCCTACCCAAACATATAACAAAAACACAAGATACAATGACCAAGGCGTGACAACAGGTCGAAGAAACTTGTCATACTAAGTATAGAATCAATCTTTAGGATGTTTTTATCATAAAAGTAATGTTCCAACCGGAGAATTCCATTGTCTGTAGAAAAGCAATGGAACGAGATACACATCTCATGTGAAACCGCGTGACTGAGAACGAGGCTGCAGGCAGACCCCTTAGTCAAACAGCTTCCATCCGGCCCCCCTTCACAGGAGCAGCCTGAAACAATGTTCTAAAGACGGCTGACATCTAGTGGAAGCCTTAGAAAGTGCAAAATAACCCATATCTCATTGTGTATTCGAACGGGGTGAGTTCAAAAACTACAAACCTCAGATTTCCCACTTCCTGTTTGGATTTTTCGGACATGCGGCCCGCCACCGAATTCTGGCTCCTCGCTATCGGGTCGGGCAGAGGGTATGGTTGTCCACTCGAGGCCTACCCCTCCCGGGTAGAATCCTGTAAACTTTCCCTCCATTTCATTGGTCCATTTATTATAGAGTCATTAGTCCCACTGCTGTCTGTTGTTGCCCCGTACCCTCCGCATTCACCCCACTTTTCATGTGTCCAGGATTAAGCCCTTGTCTCACAGTCCTCTGTCTTCTGTTTCTAGGCCCATCTCTCTACCCGATGATTGATGGCCAGCCAGCGTGAGACTCCTTCCAGTACCTGGTCTCTTTTGCTTCACCTCCTGGTTTTGACCCTTGCCTGTTTTCTGGACTCTGTACCCGCCTGCCTGACCAGTCTGCCTACCCTGACCTCGAGCCTGCCTGCCACTCTGTACCTCCAGGACTCTGATCTGGTTTTGACCCTTGCCTGTTTTCTGGACTCTGTACCCGCCTGCCTGACCAGTCTGCCTGCCCTGACCTCGAGCCTGCCTGCCACTCTGTACCTCCTGGACTCTGATCTGGTTTTGACCTTTTGCCTGTCCACAACCATTCTCTTGCCTTTTTGAAACCAATAAATATCAAATACTCATACCATCTGCCTCCCATGTCTGCATCTGGGTCTGGCCATGAGCCCTTATACTGGGATTCATCCAATGGCATTGAGGAATGCACCACTTCAGTCATTGGCTTCATCAATAAGTTTAATCGATGACGTCATCCCCACAGTGACTGTATGTGCATATCCCAACCAGAAGCCATAGATTACAGGCAACATCCACATTGAGCTAAAGGCTAGAACTGCCGCTTTCAAGGAGTGGGAGACTAATCCGAATGTTTATAATAAATCCTGCTATGCCCTCAGTCGAACCATCAAACAAGCAAACATCAATACAGGATTAAGATTGAATCGTACTACACCGGCTCTGACACTTGTCGGATGTGGCAGGGCTTCAAAACTGTTACAAAGGGAAACCCAGATGTTAGCTGCCCAGTGACGCTAGCCTACCAGATGAGCGAAATGCCTTTTACATTCGCTTCGATGCAAGCAACACTGAATAATGCACGAGAGCACCAGCTGTTCTGGATGACTGTATAATAACGCTCTCGGTAGCCGATGTGAACAAAACTTTTAAATGGGTCAACATTCACAAAGCCGCTGGGCCAAACAGATTACCAGGATGTGTACTCAAAGCATATGAGGCCCAACTGTCAAGTCTTTTCACTGACATTTTCAACCTCTCCTTGACCGAGTCTCTAATACCTACATGTTTCAAGCAGACCACCATAGGCCCTGTGCCCAAGGAAGCGAAGGTAACCTGCCTAAAAGATTACCGTCCCATGGCACTCATGTTGTTAGCCATGAAATGCTTGAAAGGCTGGTCACATCAACACCATCCTCTCGGACACCCTGGACCCACTCCAATTCACATACCGCCCCAACAGATCCACAGACGACGCAATCTCAATCACACTCCACACTGCACTTTCTCACCTGGACAAAAGGAACACCCACGACTGCGTAACCAAACTCTAACACCATTATTAAGTTTGCCCCCTGTATATAGCCTCCACATTGACTCGGTACCGATGCCACCTGTATATAGCCTCCACATTGACTCTGTACCGGTACCCCCTGTATATAGCCTCCACATTGACTCTGTACCAGTACCCCTGTATATAGCCTCCACATTGACTCTGTACCGGTACCCCCTGTATATAGCCTCCACATTGACTCTGTACCGGTACCCCCTGTATATAGCCCCCACATTGACTCGGTACCGATGCCACCTGTATATAGCCTCCACATTGACTCTGTACCGGTACCCCCTGTATATAGCCTCCACATTGACTCTGTACCGGTACCCCCTGTATATAGCCTCCACATTGACTCTGTACCGGTACCCCCTGTATATAGCCTCCACATTGACTCTGTACCGGTACCCCCTGTATATAGCCTCCACATTGACTCTGTACCGGTACCCCCTGTATATAGTCTCCACATTGACTTGTTAGCCTTGTTATTGTTATTCTTATAGTGTAACTTTTTATTATTACTTTTATTTTAGTCTACTCTAAACATTTTCTTCTTCTTGAACTGTACTGTTGGTTAAGGGCTTGTAAGTAAGCATTTCACGGTAAAGTCTACATGTGACAAATACATGTTGATTTGAGCTGCTGCCTTGGCATGACCTAATGGGGATCCATAATAAACCCCAGGAAGAGTAGCTGCTGCCTTGTCAGAAACTAATGGGGATCCATAATAAACCCCGGGAAGAGTAGCTGCTGCCTTGGCAGGAACTAATGGGTCCCATATTAAACCCCAGGAAGAGTAGCTGCTGCCTTGGCAGGAACTAATGGGGATCCATAATAAACCCCAGGAAGAGTAGCTGCTGCCTTGGCAGGAACTAATGGGGATCCATAATAAACCCCAGGAAGAGTAGCTGCTGCCTTGGCAGGAACTAATGGGGATCCATAATAAACCCCAGGAAGAGTAGCTGCTGCTTTGACAGGAACTAATGGGAATCCATAATAAACCCCAGGAAGAGTAGCTGCTGCCTTGACAGGAACTAATGGGGATCCTTAATAAACCCCAGGAAGAGTAGCTGCTGCCTTGACAGGAACTAATGGGGATCCATAATAAACCCCAGGAAGAGTAGCTGCTGCCTTGGCAGGAACTAATGGGGATCCATAATAAACCCCCAGGAAGAGTAGCTGCTGCCTTGACAGGAACTAATGGGGATCCATAATAAACCCCAGGAAGAGTAGCTGCTGCCTTGGCAGGAACTAATGGGGATCCATAATAAACCCCAGGAAGAGTAGCTGCTGCTTTGGCAGGAACTAATGGGGATCCATAATAAACCCCAGGAAGAGTAGCTGCTGCCTTGGCAGGAACTAATGGGGATCCATAATAAACCCCAGGAAGAGTAGCTGCTGCCTTGACAGGAACTAATTGGGATCCATAATAAACCCCAGGAAGAGTCGCTGCTGCCTTGGCAGGAACTAATGGGGATCCATAATAAACCCCAGGAAGAGTAGCTGCTGCCTTGACAGGAACTAATGGGGATCCATAATAAACCCCAGGAAGAGTAGCTGCTGCCTTGGCAGGAACTAATGGGGATCCATAATAAACCCCAGGAAGAGTAGCTGCTGCCTTGACAGGAACTAATGGGGATCCATAATAAATACAAATACAAAATGAAGTGCCCTACTTTTGCCGGGGCCCTTTGGGCACTCTATGTGCCGTGGTCAAAAGTAATTATCTTAATATAAATATGGTTCCGTTCGGGACACAGAGATCTGTGGGAATTCTAGAACAGACTAATGGATTCTAGAACAGACGGATGGATTCTAGAAAACACGGATGGATTCTAGAAAAGACTAATGGATTCTCGAACAGACGGATGGATTCTCGAACAGACGGATGGATTCTAGAACAGACGGATGGATTCTATTCTGTTTATTGCTATTATTTATCGTCATGTTTATTTAAATGAACCTCTGCGTGGCTCTTTGATGTAGTTCATACTTAGCACTTAGAGGAAGTTGAGTTTAGGAAAGTTAGCTTATTTTATGAGAATATGATTACATCCCAAATGGCACCCTATTCTCTACACAGTGCACTACTTTAGACCAGAGCCCTATAGGCCCCTAGTCAAAAGTAGTGCACTATGAAGGGAAATAGAGTACCATTTTGGGGCCAAGTCGATGTTTTCATGGCTCCGTTCAGCTCTCTTTCTGTTCAGTCAGACTCTGCCCTAGTTCAGCTTTCGTTGCTTTGTTCCCTAGCACAGCGTGTGACTTAGCTCAGCTTGTGCATAACACACACACACACACACACACACACACACACACACACACACACACACACACACACACACACACACACACACACACACACACACACACACACACACACACACACACACACACACACACACACAATAATATTAATGCTAATCATAATAATGTGACTCTGATGATCACAGAATATTATATTTTCATTCAAACTGTTTCCCAAACTCTGGAATACTGGAACATCCGCATATCGTTGTATCACTTCACAGCCCTCTCTAGAGAACGTTCCTTACACACACACACACACACACACACACACACACACACACACACACACACACACACACACACACACACACACACACACACACACACACACACACACACACACACACACACACACACACACACACACACACACACACACACACACACACATACACACATACACACATACACACATACGCACGCACGCACGCACGCACGCACGCACGCACGCACGCACACACACACACACACACACACACACACACACACACACACACACACACACACACACACACACACACACACACAGCCTTTTCCCAAGTGTATAGGTTTTTGTTCCCATAGTGCTCTGGTCAAAGTAGGGCACACTCCTAGAAACAATGCTAGCTAGGAGGAGGACAGGTGACTCTTTACATCAAGAGAAGTTGATTTTTCTCTCCATTGTGGTGTGAACTGTGAACCAAGGATGAGAGAGAATGAGAAAGAAAACAAACACTGTGCCTAATATCAATTCTCCATGGAAAACTGGTCCAGAGAAACAGACAAACCGGCATGGAGGCATGGAGGCCAACTGGGCCAATGACTACTGGGCCAATGACTACTGGGCCAATGACTACTGGGCCAATGACTACTGGGCCAATGACTACTGGACTACTGGGCCGTGGACGTTCCGTTAATGTTGGCCCTGGCTGTCTGTTAGTTAGCTAGCTAGCTCCAGCGCTGACTCCTCAAAGGCTCTGTCCGAAATGGCATCATTTAAAAAAGAAAGAGGGGGCAGGAAGGAGGAGATGAAGAGGCTCCAGTTTGGGCATTCTATTGAGGCGGGTGAGAACGTCAGGGAGTTCCAAAACATTCAGACAGACTCTCATCTAAAGATCCATTCTCCTTCCTTCCTTCCTTCCTTCCTTCCTTCCTTCCTTCCTTCCTTCCTTCCTTCCTTCCTTCCTTCATCCCTCCCTCCCTTCCTTTCCTTCCTTCCTTCCTTCCTTCCTCCCTTCCTTCCTTCCATCCCTTTCTCTCCTTCCTTCCTTCCTTCATCCCTCCCTTCCTTTCCTTCCTTCCTTCCTCCCTTCCTTCCTTCCATCCCTTTCTCTCCTTCCTTCCTTCCTTCATTCCTTCCTTCCTTTCCTTCCTTCCTTCCTTCCTTCCTTCCTTCCTTCCTTCCTTCCTTTCCTTCCTTCCTTCCTTCCTTCCTTCCTTCCTTCCTTCATCCCTCCCTTCCTTTCCTTCCTTCCTTCCTCCCTTCCTTCCTTCCATCCCTTTCTCTCCTCCCTCCCTTCCTTCCTTCCTTCCTTCCTTTCCTTCCTTCCTTCCTTCCTTCCTTCCTTCCTCCCTTCCTTCCTTTCCTTCCATCCCTTTCTCCCCTTCTTTCCTTCCTTCCTTCCTTCCTTCCTTCCTTCCTTCCTTCCTTCCTTCCTTCCTTTCCTTCCTTCCTTCCTTCCTTCCTTCCTTCCTTTCCTTCCTTTCCTTCCTTCCTTCCTTCCTTCCTTCCTCCCTTCCTTCCTTCCATCCCTTTCTCTCCTTCCTTCCTTCCTTCCTTCCTTCCTTCCTTCCATCCCTTTCTCTCCTTCCTTCCTTCCTTACTTCCTTCCTCCCTCCCTTCCTTCCTTCCTTCCTTCCTTCCTTCCTTCCTCCCTTCCTTCCTTCCATCCCTTTCTCCCCTTATTTCCTTCCTTCCTTCCTTCCATCCCTTTCTCTCCTTCCTTCCTTCCTTGCTTCCAGCCCTCTCGCTCTCTTTCTGCCATCCCTCTCTCCAGGAAGAGTGGAAACAGGGAATTACATAAAGGAGGTCAAAATGTCTCTGTGCAAACTTTCCTCCCAGATGTTGGAGCAGAGCAGCCAAAACCATAGCAACACCTTTGAGACAGAGTTCCATATATGGCGTGAGTAGAAAGGGGGGAGGGAACAGAGGGCCTTATTTGGAGAGAGGAGTAAGGGGGAGGAGACAGAGGACCTTATTTGGAGCGAGGAGTAAGAGGGAGGAGACAGAGGGCCTTATTTGGAGCGAGGAGTAAGAGGGAGGAGACAGAGGGCCTTATTTGGAGAGAGGAGTAAGAGGGAGGAGACAGAGGGCCTTATTTGGAGCGAGGAGTAAGGGGGAGGAGACAGAGGGCCTTATTGGAGCAAGGAGTAAGGGGGAGGAGACAGAGGGCCTTATTTAAAATATATATATATATATATATATTTTCACCTTTATTTAACCAAGTAGGCAAGTTGAGAACAAGTTCTCATTTACAATTGCGACCTGGCCAAGATAAAGCAAAGCAGTTCGACACATACAACGACACAGAGTTACACATGGAGTAAAACAAACATACAGTCAATAATACAGTATAAACAAGTCTATATACGATGTGAGCAAAGTGAGGGAGATAAGTGTTTCAAGTTTCAGAGATTTTTGTAGTTCGTTCTAGTCATTGGCAGCAGAGAACTGGAAGGAGAGGCGGCCAAAGAAATAATTGGTTTTGGGGGTGACCAGAGAGATATACCTGCTGGAGCGTGTGCTACAGGTGGGAGATGCTATGGTGACCAGCGAGCTGAGATAAGGTGGGACTTTACCTAGCAGGGTCTTGTAGATGACATGGAGCCAGTGGGTTTGACGACGAGTATGAAGCGAGGGCCAGCCATCGAGAGCGTACAGGTTGCAGTGGTGGGTAGTATATGGGGCTTTGTTGAAAAAACGGATTGCACTGTGATAGACTGCATCCAATTAGCTGAGTAGGGTAATGGAGGCTATTTTGTAAATGACATCGCCAAAGTCGAGGATCGGTAGGATGGTCAGTTTTACAAGGGTATGTTTGGCGGCATGAGTGAAGGATGCTTTGTTGCGAAATAGGAAGCCAATTCTAGATTTAACTTTGGATTGGAGATGTTTGATGTGGGTCTGGAAGGAGAGTTTACAGTCTAACCAGACACCTAGGTATTTGTAGTTGTCCACGTATTCTAAGTCAGAACTGTCCAGACTAGTGATGTTGGACAGGCGGCCAGGTGCAGGCAGCGATCGGTTGAAGAGCATGCATTTAGTTTTACTTGTATTTAAGAGCAATTGGAGGCCACGGAAGGAGAGTTGTATGGCATTGAAGCTTGCCTGGAGGGTTGTTAACACAGTGTCCAAAGAAGGGCCAGAAGTATACAGAATGGTGTCGTCTGCGTAGAGGTGGATCAGGGACTCACCAGCAGCAAGAGCGACATCATTGATGTATACAGAGAAGAGAGTCGGTCCAAGAATTGAACCCTGTGGCACCCCCATAGAGACGTATACACACACACACACACACACACACACACACACACACACACACACACACACACACACACACACACACACACACACACACACACACACACACACACACACACACACACACACACACACAGGGGGTCAGGACGGTGTGTATTGTTAATCTCCATTGAGTCTGATGCCGTCTCAGACCTCAACACAGTGGTGTGTGTGTGTGTGTGTGTGTGTGTGTGTGTGTGTGTGTGTGTGTGTGTGTGTGTGTGTGTGTGTGCGTGTGTGTGTGTGTGTGTGTGTGTGTGTGTGTGTGTGTGTGCGTGCGTGCGTGTGTGTGTGTGTGTGTGTGTGTGTGTGTGTGTGTGTGTGTGTGTGTGTGTGTGTGTGTGGAATGATGAATGGCACAATATTGAGCTACTTTAAAATGCAACACTGCTAAAATATAGGGGGGGAAGGAGACAGAGGGCCTTATTTGGAATGAGGAAAAAAGGGGGAGGAGACAGAGGGCCTTATTTGGAATGAGGAAAAAAGGGGGAGGAGACAGAGGGCCTTATATTGGGCGAGGTGAAAGGGGGTAGGAGACAAAGGGCCTTATATGGTATGATGAAAAAAAAGTGGGAGGAGACAGAGGGCGTTTTATAGAGTAAGGTGAAAGGGGGTAGGAGACAGAGGCCCTTATATGGAATGAGGAAAAAAGGGGAAGGAGACAGAGGGCCTTATTTGGAATGAGGAAAAAAGGGGGAGGAGACAGAGGGCCTTATATGGAGCGAGGTGAAAGGGGGTAGGAGACAGAGGGCCTTATATGGAATGATGAAAAAAAAAAGTGGGAGGAGACAGAGTGCCTTATATGGAGCGAGGCGAAAGGGGGTAGGAGACAGAGGGCCTTATATGGAGCGAGGTGAAAGGGGGTAGGAGACAGAGGGCCTTATATGGAATGATGAAAAAAAAGTGGGAGGAGACAGAGGGCCTTATATGGAGCGGGGTGAAAGGGGGTAGGAGACAGAGGGCCTTATATGGAATGATGAAAAAAAAGTGGGAGGAGACATAGGGCCTTATATGGAGCGAGGTGAAAGGGGGTAGGAGACAGAGGGCCTTATATGGAGCGAGGTGAAAGGGGGTAGGAGACAGAGGGCCTTATATGGAGCGAGATGAAAGGGGATAGGAGACAGAGGGCCTTATATGGAATGATGAAAAACGTGGGAGGAGACAGAGTGCCTTATATGGAGTGAGAAAAAGGGGGAGGAGACAGAAGGCCTTATATGGAGCGCGGCAAAATGGGGGAGGAGACAGAGGGCATTATATAGAGTAGGAAAAAAGGGGGAGGAGACAGAGGGCCTTTTTTGGAGCGAGGTGAAAGGGGGGGAGGAGACAGAGGGCCTTATATGGAATGATGAAAAAGAAGGGCGGGTAGCTTGGAGGGGCAGAGTAAAAAATATATATTCATTCTTGCCAGCCGATCATGACTAAAAAAAATCTGCTCTGTCTGTCTGCCTCTCCTCTGTTCGCCCTACCTTTACACACACACACACACACACACACACACACACACACACACACACACACACACACACACACACACACACACACACACACACACACACACACACACACACACACACACACACACACACACACACACACACACACGGTCAGGGCGTTGTGTGTTGTTAATCTCCATTGAGTGTGTGTGTGTGTGTGTGTGTTAGTGTGTATGTGCTGTGTGCTGTGTGTGGAATGATGAATGGCACAATATTGAGCTACTGTAAAATGCAACAGTGCTAGGATATAGGGCCTCATAAAACCGAGACCATAGCCCGTAGCCTGCAGTACAAAATGAACTGAACAGACCGAGACCATAGCCCGTAGCCTGAAGTACACAATGGATTGAGGAAAAGTATGATCTACGGCCCATAATACATCACGGGTAACCTCTAATTCATGATTAAATAATTGTCTTGTCTGACATTGTGCAACGGACTCACTTCCCCTAGAAGAGAAAAGTTATATGCATGTCCAATGGCCCTAAAAGCTATTCTATGAATATCGCAGGGGTTGGATTGGACATCTGGAAATTCTGGCAAATGGCAGATGAGCTGGACAATATATTTAGTTGACATGGGCTGGTCAAAATGAATTAACCCCCCCCCCAAAACAAGAAATGTTGTTAGATTTGATAAATCTTCTTATGGCTGAGATCCCGTTAACGGGATCGTTATGACAACAGCCAATGCGATTATGTTAGGTGCGTGCCTATTCACAGAATAATGTTAGTCACAAAAAGCAGAAATAGAGATAAAATGAATCACTAACCTTTGATGATCTTCATCAGATGACACTCATAGGACATCATATCACACAATACATGTTTTGGTGGCAACAGGGCTGTGTGTGAGCTGGGGTAATGGATTGGTGACAACAGGGCTGTGTGTGAGGTGGGGTAATGGATTGGTAGCAACAGGGCTGTGTGTGAGGTGGGGTAATGGATTGGTAGCAACAGGGCTGTGTGTGAGGTGGGGTAATAGATTGGTAGCAACAGGGCTGTGTGTGAGGTGGGGTAATGGATTGCAACAGGGCTGTGTGTGAGGTGGGGTAATGGATTGGTAGCAACAGGGCTGTGTGTGTGAGGTGGGGTAATGGATTGGTAGCAACAGGGCTGTGTGTGAGGTGGGGTAATGGATTGGTGACAACAGGGCTGTGTGTGAGGTGGGGTAATGGATTGGTAGCAACAGGGCTGTGTGTGAGGTGGGGTAATAGATTGGTAGGGGCTGTGTGTGAGGTGGGGTAATGGATTGGTAGCAACAGGGCTGTGTGTCTGTGAGGTGGGGTACAGGATTGGTGTCAACAGGGCTGTGTGTGAGGTGGGGTAATGGATTGGTGGAAGTTTGGTTCATTATTGATTCACAGATGGAGATTGACAGATGATTGTTCACATGTGTGCGTGTGTGCACGCGTCCGTACATGCGTGTGTGTGTGTGGAAAAGGAAACCATCTGTTTGATGTATTTGATACAATGACACTCCGTTCATTACCACGAGACAGTCCTACCCAATTATGGTGCCACCAGCCTCATGTGGTGTGTGTGTGTGTGTGTGTGTGTGTGTGTGTGTGTGTGTGTGTGTGTGTGTGTGTGTGTGTGTGTGTGTGTGTGTGTGTGTGTGTGTGTGTGTGTGTGTGTGTGTGTGTGTGTGTGTGTCAGACAGAGCTGGGGGCTCTGCAGGGTCCTCTAAGCCCCCTCAACATCAGACCTCCTCCTCTGGTTGAGGGATTTACTGGCCAGCTGTTAAACACTCCTGTAGTCTCCACACACACACACACACACACACACACACACACACACACACACACACACACACACACACACACACACACACACACACACACACACACACACACACACACACACACACACACACACAAACCTTCCCCAGGCTAAGAGAAAGAGGGAGTGGGAGTGGGAGGGGAGTGGGAGAGGGAAGAGAGAGAGAGAGAGAGAGAGAGAGAGAGAGAGAGAGAGAGAGAGAGAGAGAGAGAGAGAGAGAGAGAGAGAGAGAGAGAGAGAGAGAGAGAGAGAGAGGGAGAGATGGGAGAGAGAGAGAGAGAGGGAGAGAGAGAGAGAGAGACATTGAAATTCAGAGAGGGGTGGGAGAGAGAGAGAGAGAGAGAGAGAGAGAGAGAGAGAGAGAGAGAGAGAGAGAGAGAGAGAGAGAGAGAGAGAGAGAGAGAGAGAGAGAGATTGAAATTCAGAGAGAGAGAGACAGAGAGAGAGAGAGAGAGAGAGAGAGAGAGAGAGAGAGAGAGAGAGAGAGAGAGAGAGAGAGAGAGAGAGAGAGAGAGAGAGAGACAGAGAGACAGAGAGAGTGAGAATGAGAGAGAGAGAGAGAGTGAGAGAGAGAGAGAGAGAGAGAGAGAGAGAGAGAGAGAGAGAGAGAGAGACAGAGAGAGAGAGGGAGAGAGAGAGAGAGAGAGAGAGAGAGAGAGAGAGAGAGAGGGAGAGAGAGATTGAAATTCAGAGAGCGGTGGGAGAGAGAGAGAGCCTCGGTGTAATTCCTTCAATGATAAACGCAAATCACCCCATGGGAGACAAAACTGCGACTCGTCAGTGAAGGGCACGTTTTGCCAGTCCTGTCTGGTCCAGCAAAGGTGGGTTTGTGCCCACATGGTCTACCACTGCGAGGACGATCAGCTGTCCGTCCTGTCTCCCTGTAGCGCTGTCTTAGGCATCTCACAGTAAGGACATTGCAATGTATTGCCCTGTCCACATCTACAGTCCTCATGCCTCCTTGCAGCATGCCTGAGGCACGCTCACGCAGATGAGCAGGGACCCTGGGCATCTTTAGTTTTTTTTCAGAGTCAGTAGAAAGGCCTACTTTGTGTCCTACGTTTTCATAACTGTGACCTTAATTGCCTACCGTCTGTAAGCTGTTAGTGTCTTAACGACCTTTCCATAGGTGCATGTTCATTAATTGTTTATGGTTCATGGGAAACAGTGCTTAAACCCTTTACAATGAAGATCTGTGAAGTTATTTGGATTTTTACGAATTATCTTTGAAAAACAGGGTCCTGATAAAGGGACATTTCTTTTTTTGCTGAGTTTAGATCTGCATTGCTGTTTGGTGTTTTAGGGGTGGCAGTAGACTGTACTGGGGGAGGGGAGGCAGTAGACTGTACTGGGGGAGGGGTGGCAGTAGACTGTACTGGGGGAGGGGTGGCAGTAGACTGTACTGGGGGAGGGGAGGCAGTAGACTGTACTGGGGGTGGTGGCAGTAGACTGTACTGGGGGAGGGGTGGCAGTAGACTGTACTGGGGGAGGGGAGGCAGTAGACTGTACTGGGGGAGGGGAGGCAGTAGACTGTACTGGGGGAGGGGAGGCAGTAGACTGTACTGGGGGAGGGGAGACAGTAGACTGTACTGGGGGAGGGGTGGCAGTAGACTGTACTGGGGGAGGGGAGGCAGTAGACTGTACTGGGGGAGGGGTGGCAGTAGACTGTACTGGGGGAGGGGAGGCAGTAGACTGTACTGGGGGAGGGGTGGCAGTAGACTGTACTGGTTGATGGGAGGCTGTAGACTGTACTGGGGGAAGGGAGGCTGTAGACTGTACTGGGGGAAGGGAGGCAGTAGACTGTACTGGGGGAGGGGAGGCAGTAGACTGTACAGGGGGAGGGGAGGCAGTAGACTGTACAGGGGGAGGGGAGGCAGTAGACTGTACTGGGGGAGGGGCGGCAGTAGGATGTACTGGGGGAGGGGAGGCAGTAGACTGTACTGGGGGAGGGGAGGCAGTAGACTCTACTGGTGGACGGGAGGCGGTAGACTGTACTGGGGGAGGCAGTAGACTGTACTGGGGGAGGGGAGGCAGTAAGATGTACTGGGGGAGGGGAGGCAGTAGACTGTACTGGGGGAGGGGAGGCACTAGACTCTACTGGGGTGAGGGGGTACAGGCAGAGGGAAACAGAAGGAGCACCTCACAGTCTTGCGTGCGTAATTGTTTATGTGTACATTGCCCAGGGAATCAAACCCACGACTATCTTAGCACTGAGCTACAGAGGACCACAAGGCTGTCAGTCTCGTTCAATTGCAGGCAGGCCAGACCGTCTCTGAGTGGTGTCTCTTATCTCTTGTCTATAGCACGGATCTCAGTCTGGATCCTCCTACTGCTCTATATTTTGCTGTGTATTCCAACCTTCCCAGATGTTGTATCATAAATGTGCTGAGTGAAGTGTGTTTGGAGCGCAGATCTCCCCGGTCGTTTTCATTGAGTCCATATGCCAAGCCATACCTCCACCACTTTATTTATTCATAGATTATAAAGAGAAAGAATAAAAACTCAGAACAGGAGGAGGGTTCCCGTCTGTTTGGCTGTTCTGGCTGAACTGTTTAAACAGATGAGCTGGAGAGAAAGAAAGAAAGGAGGGCAGAGAGAGGTAAACAAATGGCTGATCTGAGCAGCATTGGGTTGGCTGGAGACACGTTGAGTTGGGGTGCTGCCGGGGGGGGGGGGTACTGATTAATAAAGGCCCCCCTCCTCTTTCATTTTACATCAAGGTACTGGCTTATAGAGGCCCCCCTCCTCCTGAACTAAGGTACTGGCTAATAGAGGCCCCCTCCTCCTGAACAAAGGTACTGGCTAATAGAGGCCCCCTCCTCCTGAACTAAGGTACTGGCTAATAGAGGCCCCCTCCTCCACCCTCCTGAACTAAGGTACTGGCTAATAGAGGCCCCCTCCTCCTGAACAAAGGTACTGGCTAATAGAGGCCCCCTCGTCCTGAACTAAGGTACTGGCTAATAGAGGCCCCCTCGTCCTGAACTAAGGTACTGGCTTATAGAGGCCCCCTCGTCCTGAACAAAGGTACTGGCTAATAGAGCCCCCCCTCCTCCTGAACAAAGGTACTGGCTAATAGAGGCCCCCTCCTCCTGAACAAAGGTACTGGCTAATAGAGGCCCCCTCCTCCTTAACTAAGGTACTGGCTAATAGAGGCCCCCCTTCTCCACCCTCCTGATCTAAGATACTGGCTAATAGACCCCCCTCCTCTTAATCTAAGGTACTGGCTAATAGAGGGTCCCCTCCTCCTCTTAATCTAAGGTACTGGCTAATAGAGGGTCCCCTCCTCTTAATCTAAGGTACTGGCTAATAGAGGGTCCCCTCCTCTTAATCTAAGGTACAGGCTAATAGAGGGTCCCCTCCTCTTAATCTAAGGTACAAGCTAATAGAGGGTTCCCTACCTCTTAATCTAAGGTACTGGCTAATAGAGGGTCCCCTCCTCTAAATCTAAGGTACTGGCTAATAGAGGGTCCCCTCCTCTTAATCTAAGGTACTGGCTAATAGAGGGTCCCAACCTCTTAATCTAAGGTACTGGCTAATAGAGGGTCCCAACCTCTTAATCTAAGGTACTGGCTAATAGAGGGTCCCCTCCTCTTCACCTAAGGTACAAGCTAATAGAGGGTTCCCTACCCCCCTCGTCTTCCTCCTGAATCTAAGGTACTGGCTAATAGAGGCCCCCTCCCCACCTCTAAATCTAAGGTACTGGCTAATAGAGGGTTCCCTCCTCTCCTAATCTAAGGTACTGGCTAATAGAGGGTCCCCTCCTCTAAATCTAAGGTACTGGCTAATAGAATGCCCCCCCCTCCTCTTAATCTAAGGTACTGGCTAATAGAGTGCCCCCTCCTCCTCTTAACCTAAGGTACAAGCTAATAGAGGGCCCCTCTCCCCCTCCTAAGGTAACATACTAGCTAATAGAGCACCCCCTCGTCCTTCCTCCTGAACTAAGGTACTGGCTAATACAGGCCCCCCTCACAATCCTGAACTAAGGTACTGGCTAATAGAGACCCCCCTCCTCCTGAACTAAGGTACTGGCTAATAGAGGCCCCTCTCCTCCACCCTCCTGATCTAAGATACTGGCTAATAGAGGCCCCCCTCCTCCACCCTCCTGATCTAAGATACTGGCTAATAGGGGGCCCCCTCCTCTTAATCTAAGGTACTGGCTATTACGGGACCCCCCTTCCTCTTAATCTAAGGTAATAGAAACATCAAGTGTGTGTGTGTGTTGTCTTAGAAACATCTAATAAATCACCCCCCTCCTCTTAATCTAAGGTACTGGCTATTAGGGGGCCCCCTCCTCTTAATCTAAGGTACTGGCTATTAGAGGCCCCCCTCCTCAATTTAGGTACTGGCTAATATAGCCCCCTCCTTCTCACCTCACTCAGGGGAGAGAGTGTGGTTGGCATGGTGTGTGTCTACAACTGTGTGTGTGTGTGTGGGTGGGGGGCACACACTCACACACAGCCCCCCACATACATACACACACACCACCGAGGAGGGAAAGGGAATGAACATGAAAGGAGTGTCAGAGTAGAGATACACTTCCACCGTGTCTTAGAAACATCAAGAGTGTCAGAGTAGAGATACACTTCCACCGTGTCTTAGAAACATCAAGAGTGTCAGAGTAGAGATACACTTCCACCGTGTCTTAGAAACATCAAGAGTGTCAGAGTAGAGATACACTTCCACCGTGTCTTAGAAACATCAAGAGTGTGTGTGTGTGTTGTCTTAGAAACATCAAGAGTGTGTGTGTGTTGTCTTAGAAACATCAAGAGTGTGTGTGTTTGTGTTGTCTTAGAAACATCAAGAGTGTGTGTGTGTGTTGTCTTAGAAACATCAAGAGTGTGTGTGTGTTGCCTTAGAAACATCAGGAGTGTGTGTGTGTTGTCTTAGAAACATCAGGAGTGTGTGTGTGTTGCCTTAGAAACATCAGGAGTGTGTGTGTGTGTTGTCTTAGAAACATCAAGAGTGTGTGTGTGTGTTGTCTTAGAAACATCAAGAGTGTGTGTGTGTTGCCTTAGAAACATCAGGAGTGTGTGTGTGTTGTCTTAGAAACATCAGGAGTGTGTGTGTGTGTTGTCTTAGAAACATCAAGAGTGTGTGTGTGTGTGTTGTCTTAGAAACATCAAGAGTGTGTGTGTTTGTGTTGTCTTAGAAACATCAAGAGTGTGTGTGTGTGTTGTCTTAGAAACATCAGGAGTGTGTGTGTGTGTTGCCTTAGAAACATCAAGAGTGTGTGTGTATGTGTGTGTGTTGTCATAGAAACATCAGGAGTGTGTGTGTGTATGTTGTCTTAGAAACATCCAGGTGTGTGTGTGTGTGTGTGTGTATGTTGTCTTAGAAACATCAAGAGTGTGTGTGTATGTGTGTGTGTTGTCTTAGAAACATCAGGAGTGTGTGTGTGTGTTGCCTTAGAAACATCAAGAGTGTGTGTGTATGTGTGTGTGTTATCATAGAAACATCAGGAGTGTGTGTGTGTATGTTGTCTTAGAAACATCCAGGTGTGTGTGTGTGTATGTTGTCTTAGAAACATCAAGAGTGTGTGTGTATGTGTGTGTGTTGTCTTAGAAACATCAGGAGTGTGTGTGTGTTGCCTTAGAAACATCAAGAGTGTGTGTGTATGTGTGTGTGTTGTCATAGAAACATCAGGAGTGTGTGTGTGTGTATGTTGTCTTAGAAACATCCAGGTGTGTGTGTGTGTGTGTGTGTGTATGTTGTCTTAGAAACATCAAGAGTGTGTGTGTATGTGTGTGTGTTGTCATAGAAACATCCGGAGTGTGTGTGTGTTGCCTTAGAAACATCAGGAGTGTGTGTGTGTTGCCTTAGAAACATCAGGAGTGTGTGTGTGTGTTGTCTTAGAAACAGATAAGATCACCATCAAGACAACAACACAAACACTAAAACATATTATTCATCCTTTATTAAATAATAATAAGCAAAAAAAAACGACATCAAGAGTCTGTACAAAGTCTTACAAACAACAGTGGAGAGTCATCTGTTACCAGTGACAGGATCTCCAAGTTAGAGAGAGAAACATCAAGATGTCTGCCTCACCCCATCATCCCAGACAGAAGATGTAATACTCATGGCCTATCCCATCATTGCAGAAACATCATTCCCTGTGTGTGCACTACTTTTGACCACCATCAAGTGCATTCAGAGCCCTATAGGGCCCTGGTCAAAAGTAGTGCACTAAATAGGGAATAGGGTTCCGTTTGGGATGCATGTATGTCTCAGCTCCCTGGAAAAGTTCAATCAGGCCCAGAAAGAGAGATCCAAGGCACTTGGAAAAGAGTCCAATGAAAAAGGAGCTGGATGTACCATCACCTCCAGCCCTCTGCCCCTATCCTCCCTTCACCCAGTACTCTGCAGCCCTCTGCCCCTATCCTCCCTTCACCCAGCCCTCTGCAGCCCTCTGGCCCTATCCTCCCTTCACCCAGTACTCTGCAACCCTCTGCCCCTATCCTCCCTTCACCCAGTACTCTGCAGCCCTCTGGCCCTAACCTCCCTTCACCCAGTACTCTGCAGCCCTCTGCCCCTATCCTCCCTTCACCCAGTACTCTGCAGCCCTCTGCCCCTATCCTCCCTTCACCCAGTACTCTGCAGCCCTCTGGCCCTATCCTCCCTTCACCCAGTACTCTGCAGCCCTCTGGCCCTATCCTCCCTTCACCCAGCCCTCTGGCCCTATCCTCCCTTCATCCAGCCCTCTGGCCCTATCCTCCCTTCACCCAGCCCTCTGGCCCTATCCTCCCTTCACCCAGCCCTCTGGCCCTATCCTCCCTTCATCCAGCCCTCTGGCCCTATCCTCCCTTCACCCAGCCCTCTGGCCCTATCCTCCCTTCACCCAGCCCTCTGGCCCTATCCTCCCTTCACCCAGTGCTCTGCAGCCCTCTGCCCCTATCCTCCCTTCACCCAGCCCTCTGCAGCCCTCTGGCCCTATCCTCCCTTCACCCAGTACTCTGCAGCCCATCTGCCCCCTTCATCCAAGAGTGTGTCCCCCATCAGGAGTGTGTGTGTGTATGTTTTCACCCAGTACTCTGCAGCCCATCTGGCCCTATCCTCCCTTCAAACCAGTACTCTGCAGCCCATCAAGAGTGTGTGTGTATCCTCCCTTCACCCAGTACTCTGTCAGCATCCTCTGTGTGTGTATCCTCCCTTCAAACCAGTACTCTGCAGCCCTCTGGCCCTATCCTCCCTTCACCCAGTACTCTGCAGCCCTCTGGCCCTATCCTCCCTTCACCCAGCCCTCTGGCCCTATCCTCCCTTCACCCAGCCCTCTGGCCCTATCCTCCCTTCATCCAGCCCTCTGGCCCTATCCTCCCTTCACCCAGCCCTCTGGCCCTATCCTCCCTTCACCCAGCCCTCTGGCCCTATCCTCCCTTCACCCAGCCCTCTGGCCCTATCCTCCCTTCAACCAGCCCTCTGGCCCTATCCTACCTTCACCCAGTACTCTGCAGCCCTCTGCCCCTATCCTCCCTTCACCCAGTACTCTGCAGCCCTCTGGCCCTATCCTCCCTTCACCCAGCCCTCTGCAGTCCTCTGGCCCTATCCTCCCTTCACTCAGCCCTCTGCAGTCCTCTGGCCCTATCCTCCCTTCACCCAGCCCTCTGTCCCTATCCTCCCTTCACCCAGCCCTCTGCAGTCCTCTGGCCCTATCCTCCCTTCACCCAGCCCTCTGCTGTCCTCTGGCCCTATCCTCCCTTCACCCTGCCCTTTGCAGTCCTCTGGCCATATCCTCCCTTCACCCAGCCCTCTGCCGTCCTCTGGCCCTATCCTCCCTTCACCCAGCCCTCTGTCGTCCTCTGGCCCTATCCTCCCTTCACCCAGCCCTCTGCCGTCCTCTGCCCCATCCTCCCCACCTCCATCCCTTCACCCAGCACTCTGCCGTCCTCTGGCCCTATCCTCCCTTCACCCAGCCCTCTGCAGTCCTCTGGCCCTATCCTCCCTTCACCCAGCCCTCTGTCCCTATCCTCCCTTCACCCAGCCCTCTGTCATCCTCTGGCCCTATCCTCCCTTCACCCAGCCCTCTGCCGTCCTCTGGCCCTATCCCCCCTTCACCCAGCCCTCTGTCGTCCTCTCGCCCTAACCTCCCTTCACCCAACCCTCTGCCCCATCCTCCCCTCCTCCATCCGTTCACCCAGCCCTCTGTCATCCTCTGGCCCTATCCTCCCTTCACCCAGCCCTCTGTCGTCCTCTGGCCCTAACCTCCCTTCACCCAGCCCTCTGCCGTCCTCTGGCCCTATCCTCCCTTCACCCAGCCCTCTGTCATCCTCTGGCCCTATCCTCCCTTCACCCAGCCCTCTGTCGTCCTCTGGCCCTATCCTCCCTTCACCCTTCACCCAGCCCTCTGCCCCTATCCTCCCTTCACCCAGCCCTCTGCCCCTATCCTCCCTTCACCCAGCCCTCTGCCGTCCTCTGGCCCTATCCTCCCTTCACCCAGCACTCTGCAGTCCTCTGGCCCTATCCTCCCTTCACCCAGCCCTCTGCAGTCCTCTGGCCCTATCCTCCCTTCACCCAGCCCTCTGCAGTCCTCTGGCCCTATCCTCCCTTCACCCAGCCCTCTGTCCCTATCCTCCCTTCACCCAGCCCTCTGCAGTCCTCTGGCCCTATCCTCCCTTCACCCAGCCCTCTGCTGTCCTCTGGCCCTATCCTCCCTTCACCCTGCCCTTTGCAGTCCTCTGGCCATATCCTCCCTTCACCCAGCCCTCTGCCGTCCTCTGGCCCTATCCTCCCTTCACCCAGCCCTCTGTCGTCCTCTGGCCCTAACCTCCCTTCACCCAGCCCTCTGCCGTCCTCTGCCCCATCCTCCCCACCTCCATCCCTTCACCCAGCCCTCTGCCGTCCTCTGGCCCTATCCTCCTTTCACCCAGCCCTCTGCAGTCCTCTGGCCCTATCCTCCCTTCACCCAGCCCTCTGTCCCTATCCTCCCTTCACCCAGCCCTCTGTCATCCTCTGGCCCTATCCTCCCTTCACCCAGCCCTCTGCCGTCCTCTGGCCCTATCCCCCCTTCACCCAGCCCTCTGTCGTCCTCTGGCCCTAACCTCCCTTCACCCAACCCTCTGCCCCATCCTCCCCTCCCCCAGCCCTCTGTCCATCCCTTCACCCAGCCCTCTGTCATCCTCTGGCCCTATCCTCCCTTCACCCAGCCCTCTGTCGTCCTCTGGCCCTAACCTCCCTTCACCCAGCCCTCTGCCGTCCTCTGGCCCTATCCTCCCTTCACCCAGCCCTCTGTCATCCTCTGGCCCTATCCTCCCTTCACCCAGCCCTCTGTCGTCCTCTGGCCCTATCCTCCCTTCACCCTTCACCCAGCCCTCTGCCCCTATCCTCCCTTCACCCAACCCTCTGCCCCTATCCTCCCTTCACCCAGCCCTCTGCCGTCCTCTGGCCCTATCCTCCCTTCACCCAGCCCTCTGTCATCCTCTGGCCCTATCCTCCCTTCACCCAGCCCTCTGTCATCCTCTGGCCCTATCCTCCCTTCACCCAGCCCTCTGTCATCCTCTGCCCCATCCTCCCTTCACCCAGCCCTCTGTCCCTATCCTCCCTTCACCCAGCCCTCTGCAGTCCTCTGCCCCTATCCTCCCTTCACCCGGCCCTCTGCCGTCCTCTGGCCCTATCCTCCCTTCACCCAGCCCTCTGTCGTCCTCTGGCCCTATCCTCCCTTCACCCGGCCCTCTGCAGTCCTCTGCCCCTATCCTCCCTTCACCCAGCCCTCTGTCATCCTCTGCCCCTATCCTCCCTTCACCCGGCCCTCTGCCGCCCTCTGCCCCTATCCTCCCTTCACCCAGCCCTCTGCCGTCCTCTGACCCATCCTCCATCCCTTCACCCTGGAAGCTGAGTTCTTCTCATCCCTCACTCCTTTCAGCACTTCCTAATCAGCCTCCCTCCCTCCTTTCCCTCCTTTCTTCCCTTCCTCCCTCCCTTACTCCCTTACTCGCCTCCTACCTCACTCCTTCCCTCCCTGCTTCCCTCGCTCCCTCAATTCCTACCTCGATCTCCCGGTCCGCTTGGCCCACTGAGGTGCAGTCTTCCTGGACTGAACTATGGAGGAAGAGACATACAGTCCTCTCTCTCTTTTTCCTCTTTTCTCTTTGCTTGAGGCCAAACCGATTCTAAAACTCAACCCAGATTTCAGATTATTTATTTATTAACTCAACCCTGACACAAAAACATGTCTCTGGTTATGGTTAACACTCGTTCTCATGTAACATTAAAAGAAGAGAACAGAAAAGTGGAGTGAATATTTAAAAAAAATCAGAATGTAGAAACTAGCATACGGTCAGGTCCCCAAAGGCCCCAATGGTGGTTTTCTGTCTCTCGCCAGATCGATCTGTCGCTAGCTTCTCTACGCATGGCTCTCTGTCTCTCTACTCCAGGATAGATCGATCTGTCGCTAGCTTCTCTACGCATGGCTCTCTGTCTCTCTACTCCAGGATAGATCGATCTGTCGCTAGCTTCTCTACGCATGGCTCTCTGTCTCTCTACTCCAGGATAGATCGATCTGTCGCTAGCTTCTCTACGCATGGCTCTCTGTCTCTCTGTCTCTCTACTCCAGGATAGATCGATCTGTCGCTAGCTTCTCTATGCATGGCTCTCTGTCTCTCTACTCCAGGATAGATCGATCTGTCGCTAGCTTCTCTACGCTCTCTGTCTCTCTGTCTCTCTACTCCAGGATAGATCGATCTGTCGCTAGCTTCTCTATGCATGGCTCTCTGTCTCTCTACTCCAGGATAGATCGATCTGTCGCTAGCTTCTCTACATGGCTCTCTGTCTCTCTATGGATAGATCTCTCTGTCTGGCTCTCTGTCTCTCTACTCCAGGATAGATCGATCTGTCGCTAGCTTCTCTACGCATGGCTCTCTGTCTCTCTGTCTCTCTGTCTCTCTACTCCAGGATAGATCGATCTGTCGCTAGCTTCTCTACGCATGGCTCTCTTCCAATAACAGTTAGCTTAAGGCTCAATTGTGTGTCCAAGAAAGTGGCTTGGCTTTTTATCCAGCTCCTGTAGTCCTTTCTTTGTTTTCTTTGAGATCTTTCTTCTTTAGGGATAGAGTTAAAGTAGTCTGGAAAGATGAGAGGATTCTCTTTCTCTCTCTCTTTCTCGCTCTGTCTTTCTTTCTGTCTCTCTGTCTCTCTCTCTCTCTCTCTCTCTCTCTCTCTCTCTGTCTCTCTCTCTCTCTGCTGGTGAGAGTTATTTCTCTTCTCACACTCCTGATCTCTGTGAACTGTAGTTGTCTCTCTCTCTCTCTCTCTCTCTCTCAGCAATCCATAGGGTGCAATAAAACAATCATAATGTTTCACACAGCGCATCACACCATGTGTTATAGATCATCACACAGGCAAAAAAAGCACGAGACAATCATAATACTCATTCCAACTTTAAGTAACTTAACGAACAATACGTCTCATGTCATGTTAGATAAAGTTTTCTTTTCATTCTTTCTCTTCGTCTTCCTTTTAAAAGGCTGGTAACAGTCTGGAAAAACAGAAACATCACACGCCATAACAGATGAACTGAACTCAATTGAACTGAGGCGAAAGGCAAAACAAAATATTGACACACTGAAGTCTAAAAATGAGAACGAGGGATTGGTCTACAGAGCGATACAACTGAAGCTGATCATAATAAAGACACATGTTCTTCAACTGAACTTAAAAAAAACTGTCCACGATACTCTATGCCACTGTTATGACATAATGCAGGCAGGCGAGAGCAAGCCGAGAGCCGTCTTTACAAGCTAGAATCACATTCTAAAAAACCTTCCTGGCAATAATTCCACTCATATTCTAACGTCCATCATAACCAAAAAAAACAACAAAATGACTTCTTCTTTTCTTCTTTACAAATCTAGATTCATTTTCTTTTCATCTTTTTTTTGGGGATAGGCATTAGATTGATATGTTTTGATATTGTTCAGCACCCACTGAATGGTCCACTGGCTACATGACAGCTCTGAGAGGTTCGGTCCTAGACGGGGTTTTGGGTCCAGTCCCAGTCTGCTGCAGTAGGGGTTTAGGGTGCAACCCCAGACTGACAGTAGGGGTTCTGGTCCAGTCCCAGTCTGCTGCAGTAGGGGTTTAGGGTGCAACCCCAGACTGACAGTAGGGGTTCTGGTCCAGTCCCAGTCTGCTGCAGTAGGGGTTTAGGGTGCAACCCCAGACTGACAGTAGGGGTTCTGGTCCAGGCCCAGACTGACAGTAGGGGTTCTGGTCCAGGCCCAGACTGACAGTAGGGGTTCTGGTCCAGGCCCAGACTGCTGTGATCCAGTGGCCAGTACGTGTGGCATCATGGCAGGTAAGTGTGGTTCATTCACGAGCTTTGATTGATCAGGGTCTCTCCTGCAGGCAGAGAAGAGACCCCCGAGAGGAGGGGACAAGGGTTTGGCTTGTGTCTCTCTGTTCGTCACACAGTTAAGGTCCTTGAGTTGGGAAAGCCTTAGGGCTTGAAGCACAAGACCTCCCAGCACCTTAAACAGCCCTAGGCCTCAGAGCAACAGCGTTGCTGGTTGATCTTCACCTTGTGTTTGATCCCGTCGTACAGCTCAAAGTTGTAATTCTCCAATGTGGTGGAGCTCCGTGACGACAGGCCGCTGTAGAAGCAGGTGCAGTAGAGCAGCAGGCCGCCACACACCGCCCCCAGCAGTACGCCCAGGGAAGACATGACGATGATGGTGACCAGGATAGGATCCAGGGTGTACAGCCACGAGTTGTCCTTCTCAGAGACGTGTGTCACAGGGGGGTCCATGGACGGGCCGGAGGTACTCCACTCTGGGAACGGGAAACCTGACGAGGAGACACAGAGGAGGAACATGCAGTCAGATCAAATCAGAAACCTTTTTGACATGAGGTAAGTTCAGATATGGAAAAGGTCACATGTATATATACCTATATACTGGACAGGTCAGTTACCTATATAAAGGACAGGTCAGTTACCTATATAAAGGACAGGTCAGTTACCTATATAAAGGACAGGTCAGTTGCCTATATAAAGGACAGGTCAGTTACCTATATAAAGGACAGGTCAGTTACCTATATAAAGGACAGGTCAGTTACCTATATAAAGGACATGTCAGTTACCTATATAAAGGACAGGTCAGTTACCTATATAAAGGACAGGTCAGTTACCTATATAAAGGACAGGTCAGTTACCTATATACTGGACAGGTCAGTTACCTATATAAAGGACAGGTCAGTTACCTATATAAAGGACAGGTCAGTTACCTATATAAAGGACAGGTCAGTTACCTATATAAATGACAGGTCAGTTACCTATATAAAGGATAAGTCAGTTACCTATATAAAGGACAGGTCAGTTACCTATATAAAGGACAGGTCAGTTACCTATATAAAGGACAGGTCAGTTACCTATATACTGGACAGGTCAGTTACCTATATAAAGGACAGGTCAGTTACCTATATAAAGGACAGGTCAGTTACCTATATACTGGACAGGTCAGTTACCTATATAAAGGACAGGTCAGTTACCTATATAAAGGACAGGTCAGTTACCTATATACTGGACAGGTCAGTTACCTATATAAAGGACAGGTAAGTTACCTATATAAAGGACAGGTCAGTTACCCATATAAAGGACAGGTCAGTTACCTATATACTGGACAGGTCAGTTACCTATATAAAGGACAGGTCAGTTACCTATATAAAGGACAGGTCAGTTACCTATATACTGGACAGGTCAGTTACCTATATAAAAGACAGGTCAGTTACCTATATAAAGGACAGGTTAGTTACCTATATAAAGGACAGGTCAGTTACCTATATAAAGGACAGGTCAGTTACCTATATAAAGGACAGGTCAGTTACCTATATAAAGGACAGGTCAGTTACCTATATAAAGGACAGGTCAGTTACCTATATATTGGACAGGTCAGTTACCTATATAAAGGACAGGTCAGTTACCTATATACTGGACAGGTCAGTTACCTATATAAAGGACAGGTCAGTTACCTATATAAAGGACAGGTCAGTTACCTATATAAAGGACAGGTCAGTTACCTATATAAATGACAGGTCAGTTACCTATATAAAGGACAGGTCAGTTACCTATATAAAGGACAGGTCAGTTACCTATATAAAGGACAGGTCAGTTACCTATATAAAGGACAGGTCAGTTACCTATATACTGGACAGGTCAGTTACCTATATAAAGGACAGGTCAGTTACCTATATAAAGGACAGGTCAGTTACCTATATAAAGGACAGGTCAGTTACCTATATAAACCTATATAAAGGACAGGTCAGTTACCTATATAAAGGACAGGTCAGTTACCTATATAAAGGACAGGTCAGTTACCTATATAAAGGACAGGTCAGTTACCTATATAAAGGACAGGTCAGTTACCTATATAAAGGACAGGTCAGTTACCTATATAAAGGACAGGTCAGTTACCTATATAAAGGACAGGTCAGTTACCTATATACAGGACAGGTCAGTTACCTATATAAAGGACAGGTCAGTTACCTATATAAAGGACAGGTCAGTTACCTATATAAAAGACAGGTCAGTTACCTATATAAAAGGACAGGTCAGTTACCTATATAAAGGACAGGTTAGTTACCTATATAAAGGACAGGTCAGTTACCTATATAACTGGACAGGTCAGTTAAAACCTATGACCTATATACTGGACAGGTCAGTTACCTATATATTGGACAGGTCAGTTACCTATATAAAGGACAGGTCAGTTACCTATATAAAGGACAGGTCAGTTACCTATATAAAGGACAGGTCAGTTACCTATATAAAGGACAGGTCAGTTACCTATATAAAGGACAGGTCAGTTACCTATATATTGGACAGGTCAGTTACCTATATAAAGGACAGGTCAGTTACCTATATACTGGACTTGTCAGTTACCTATATACTGGACAGGTCAGTATAATGTAGTTATATACTGGACAGGTCAGTATAATGTAGTTATATACTGGACAGGTCTGTATAATGTAGTTATATAAAGGACAGGTCAGTATAATGTAGTTATATACTGGACAGGTCAGTATAATGTAGTTATATACTGGACAGGTCAGTATAATGTAGTTATATACTGGACAGGTCAGTATAATGTAGTTATATACTGGACAGGTCAGTATAATGTAGTTATATACTGGACAGGTCAGTATAATGTAGTTATAATATAATAATAATAATAATAATATATGCTATTTAGCAGACGCTTTTATCCAAAGCGACTTACAGTCATGTGTGCATACATTCTACGTATGGGTGGTCCCGGGGATCGAACCCACTACCCTGGCGTTACAAGCGCCATGCTCTACCAACTGAGCTACAGGACAGGTCAGTATAATGTAGTTATATACTGGTCAGTTACCTACATACTATATTGGATAACAGTGTCTGGTCTCTGATTGGATAACAGTGTGTTGTCTCTAATTGGATAACAGTGTGTTGTCTCTGGTTGGATAACAGTGTGTTGTCTCTAATTGGATAACAGTGTGTTGTCTCTAATTGGATAACAGTCTCTGGTTGGATAACAGTCTCTGATTGGATAACAGTCTCTGATTGGATAACAGTGTGTTGTCTCTGATTGGATAACAGTGTGTTGTCTCTGGTTGGATAACAGTCTCTGGTTGGATAACAGTCTCTGATTGGATAACAGTCTCTGGTTGGATAACAGTCTCTGATTGGATAACAGTGTGTTGTCTCTGGTTGGATAACTGTCTCTGGTTGGATAACAGTCTCTGATTGGATAACAGTCTCTGGTTGGATAACAGTCTCTGATTGGATAACAGTGTGTTGTCTCTGATTGGAAAACAGTCTCTGGATGGATAAAAGTGTGTTGTCTCTGATTGGATAACAGTGCGTTGTCTCTGGTTGGATAACAGTGTGTTGTCTCTGGTTGGATAACAGTCTCTGGTTGGATAACAGTGTGTTGTCTCTGATTGGTTAACAGTGTGTTGTCTCTGATTGGATAATAGTGTGTTGTCTCTGGTTGGATAACAGTGTGTTGTCTCTGATTTGATAACAGTGTGTTGTCTCTGATTGGATAACAGTGTGTTGTCTGGTTGGATAACAGTGTGTTGTCTGGTTGGATAACAGTCTCTGGATGGATAACAGTCTCTGGTTGGATAACAGTGTGTTGTCTCTGATTGGATAACAGTCTCTGGATGGATAACAGTCTCTGGTTGGATAACAGTGTGTTGTCTGGTTGGATAACAGTCTCTTGTTGGATAACAGTCTCTGGTTGGATAACAGTGTGTTGTCTGGTTGGATAACAGTCTCTGGTTGGATAACAGTGTGTTGTCTCTGGTTGGATAACAGTGTGTTGTCTCTGGTTGGATAACAGTGTGTTGTCTCTGGTTGGATAACAGTGTGTTGTCTCTAATTGGATAACAGTCTCTGGTTGGATAACAGTGTGTTGTCTCTGGTTGGATAACAGTCTCTGGATGGATAACAGTGTAATGTCTCTGATTGGATAACATTCTCTGGTTGATAACAGTGTGTTGTCTCTGATTGGATAACATTCTCTGGATGGATAACAGTGTGTTGTCTCTGATTGGATAACAGTGTGTTGTCTCTGATTGGATAACAGTGTGTTGTCTCTGGTTGGATAACCTTCTCTGGATGGATAACAGTGTGTTGTCTCTGATTGGATAACAGTGTGTTGTCTCTGATTGGATAACATTCTCTGGTTGATAACAGTGTGTTGTCTCTGATTGGATAACAGTGTGTTGTCTCTGATTGGATAACATTCTCTGGTTGATAACAGTGTGTTGTCTCTGATTGGATAACATTCTCTGGATGGATAACAGTGTGTTGTCTCTGATTGGATAACAGTGTGTTGTCTCTGGATGGATAACAGTGTAATGTCTCTGGTTGGATAACAGTGTGTTGTCTCTGGTTGGATAACAGTGTGTTGTCTCTGATTGGATAACATTCTCTGGTTGATAACAGTGTGTTGTCTCTGGTTGGATAACAGTGTGTTGTCTCTGATTGGATAACAGTGTGTTGTCTCTGGATGGATAACAGTGTAATGTCTCTGGTTGGATAACAGTGTGTTGTCTCTGGTTGGATAACAGTGTGTTGTCTCTGATTGGATAACAGTGTGTTGTCTCTCGATGGATAACAGTGTGTTGTCTCTGATTGGATAACAGTCTCTGGTTGGATAACAGTGTGTTGTCTCTCGATGGACAACAGTCTCTGATTGGATAACAGTGTGTTGTCTCTCGATGGACAACAGTCTCTGATTGGATAACAGTGTGTTGTCTCTCGATGGACAACAGTCTCTGATTGGATAACAGTGTATTCTCTCTGGTTGGATAACAGTGTGTTGTCTCTGGTTGGATAACAGTGTGTTGTCTCTGGTTGGATAGCAGTCTGTGGATAACAGTTTGTTGTCTCTGATTGGATAACAGTGTGTTGTCTCTGATTGGATAGCAGTCTGTGGATAACAGTGTGTTGTCTCTGATTGGATAACAGTGTGTTGTCTCTGGTTGGATAACAGTCTCTGGTTGGATAACAGTGTGTTGTCTCTGATTGGATAACAGTCTCTGGTTGGATAACAGTGTGTTGTCTCTGATTGGATAACAGTCTCTGATTGGATAACAGTGTGTTGTCTCTGATTGGATAACAGTGTGTTGTCTCTTATTGGATAACAGTCTCTGGTTGGATAACAGTGTGTTGTCTCTGATTGGATAACAGTCTCTGGATGGATAACAGTGTGTTGTCTCTGGTTGGATAATGTTCTCTGGTTGGATAACAGTGTGTTGTCTCTGGTTGGACAACAGTCTCTGGTTGTATAACAGTCTCTGGTTGGATAACAGTGTGTTGTCTCTGGTTGGATAACAGTCTCTGGATGGATAACAGTGTGTTGTCTCTGGTTGGACAACAGTCTCTGGTTGTATAACAGTCTCTGGTTGGATAACAGTGTGTTGTCTCTGGTTGGATAACAGTCTCTGGATGGATAACAGTGTGTTCTCTCTGGTTGGATAACAGTCTCTGGTTGGATAACAGTGTGTTGTCTCTGGTTGGATAACAGTCTCTGGTTGGATAACAGTCTCTGGTTGGATAACAGTGTGTTGTCTCTGGTTGGATAACAGTCTCTGGTTGGATAACAGTCTCTGGTTGGATAACAGTGTGTTGTCTCTGGTTGGATAACAGTGTGTTGTCTCTGATTGGATAACAGTGTGTTGTCTCTGGTTGGATAACAGTGTGTTGTCTCTGGTTGGATAACAGTGTGTTGTCTCTGGTTGGATAACAGTGTGTTTTCTCTGGGGCCCATATGGAATAACGTGCCATTTGGGATGCAGAGTGTTAATTTGGTTGGATGGCAGTGCATTGTCTCTTGGTTGGATGGCTGTAGCTAATTAAAGCAGTGAATGTAGACACATTAACAAACCTATTTGTAATTACCTCTAGGGTGTGGTTTATATAGACAGACACAAACACATACACACACACATTTGCAGGCGCAAACACACATACACACACATATTTGCAGACACAAACACACACAAAGTGTAAACCTAGTCTGTTCTTTACTGATGGAGAGGAAACATTGTTGTGTATAGGGCAGAGACAGAGAGAGACAGGGAGAGGGGAGAGGGAGAGAGACAGAGAAAGAGAGAGAGAGGAAGATATACAGAGAGAGAGAGAGAGAGAGAGACAGAGAGAAAGAGAGAGGGAGATAGACAGAGAGAAAGAGAGACAGAGAGAAAGAGAGAGAGAGAGAGAGAGAGAGAGAGAGAGAGAGAGAGAGAGAGAGAGAGAGAGAGAGAGAGAGAGAGAGAGAGAGAGAGAGAGAGAGAGAGAGAGAGAGAGAGAGAGAGAGAGAGAGAGTAGGAGACAGAGAGACAGATAGACAGAGAGTCAGAGAGACAGAGAGAGAGAGACAGAGACATAGACAGAGAGAGAGAGACAGAGAGAGAGAGAGACAGATAGACAGAGAGACAGAGACAGAGGGAGAGAGAGACAGAGAGAGAGACAGAGACAGAGGGAGAGAGAGACAGAGAGAGAGAGAGAGAGAGAGAGACAGAGAGAGAGACAGAGAGAGACAGAGAGACAGAGAGACATAGAGACATAGAGAGAGAGCCTCCGACAGAAAAGAGACAAGAACTCAGAACAGTTTCTAGAGAACTAGAGAGAGAGAAAGAGAGACAGAGAGTTTTACATAGAGATCAACAGGATGAGAAACAGAGAGAGAGAACACATTTGTGTAGATAATGAGACAGATTCAGAGAGGGTTAGGACAGAGAGAGACAGAGAGACAGATCAACAGAAACAAATATTTTCAGAACTAGAGACAGAGAGAGAGAGATAGAGAAGAGAGACACAAACATAGAGAGTATAAAAAGATCTCTTTAGAGAGAGAATAGAGAATATAAGAGAGAGAGAGAGAATTCAGACAGAGAGACATAGAGACAGAGAGACATAGAGATAGGGATGGAGTATCCTACCTCCATTCATTCGTTCTCTGCCGTTGTAAAGTGGTTTATTTCCAGAGTCAATAGGCCTCCGCTCTGTAAAACATACAATAACTCATAACGTTTCTATGAGAACTAGCGCTGGTGAAAAAAACAAACACAATGGTTTTACACTTCAACATCTACAGGATGAGAAACAAAAGGGGATCTTGCAACACATTTGTGTACTATGATGTGACCATTCATTCACACAGGGTTAGGACACAGCTTCCAATACAATACGTGGTAAATCAACATGAAACCTTCAAATATTTTCTCACTTAACTAAAAGAGAGAGAGAGAGATAATGCTTTAAGAGAAACACAAACATATGTTGTATAAAAAATATCTCTTTATTAGCACATCCCAATAGCACAATATAATATTTCCAAGACCGTGAAATTCAACAGGCTAAAATATTCCTTATATGTTTTGAAACAGGCTGTGGTGCAACGCATGGGTAACGTAGTAAACACCTGTTAGGGATGATGGGTAATGTAGTAAACACCTGTTAGGGATGATGGGTAACGTAGTAAACACCTGTTAGGGATGATGGGAAACGTAGTAAACACCTGTTAGGGATGATGGGTAACGTAGTAAACACCTGTTAGGGATGATGGGTAACGTAGTAAACACCTGTTAGGGATGATGGGTAACGTAGTAAACACCTGTTAGGGATGATGGGTAACGTAGTAAACACCTGTTAGGGATGATGGGTAACGTAGTAAACACCTGTTAGGGATGATGGGTAACGTAGTAAACACCTGTTAGGGATGATGGGTAACGTAGTAAACACCTGTTAGGGATGATGGGTAACGTAGTAAACACCTGTTAGGGATGATGGGTAACGTAGTAAACACCTGTTAGGGATGATGGGTAACGTAGTAAACACCTGTTAGGGATGATGGGTAACGTAGTAAACACCTGTTAGGGATGATGGGTAATGTAGTAAACACCTGTTAGGGATGATGGGTAACGTAGTAAACACCTGTTAGGGATGATGGGTAACGTAGTAAACACCTGTTAGGGATGATGGGTAACGTAGTAAACACCTGTTAGGGATGATGGGTAACGTAGTAAACACCTGTTAGGGATGATGGGTAACGTAGTAAACACCTGTTAGGGATGATGGGTAACGTAGTAAACACCTGTTAGGGATGATGGGTAACGTAGTAAACCCTGTTAGGGATGATGGGTAACGTAGTAAACACCTGTTAGGGATGATGGGTAACGTAGTAAACACCTGTTAGGGATGATGGGTAACGTAGTAAACCCCTGTTAGGGATGATGGGTAACGTAGTAAACACCTGTTAGGGATGATGGGTAATGTAGTTAACACCTGTTAGGGATGATGGGTAACGTAGTAAACACCTGTTAGGGATGATGGGTAACGTAGTAAACACCTGTTAGGGATGATGGGTAACGTAGTAAACACCTGTTAGGGATGATGGGAAACGTAGTAAACACCTGTTAGGGATGATGGGTAACGTAGTAAACACCTGTTAGGGATGATGGGTAACGTAGTAAACCCCTGTTAGGGATGATGGGTAACGTAGTAAACACCTGTTAGGGATGATGGGTAACGTAGTTAACAGATAAAAAGGACAATCATGGTCAAGTCGACATCCTCACATTCACAAGGAGGACTCAGCAAAGTGCACACAGGTGAGTGACAAACTCAATCAGGCTCCGTCATCAGCCCGAAGTTAAGAAAAGAGACACGCGACAGAGGACAGAGGCCTCTGACATCCAAAAGTAGCAGATTCACCTAAATACTCTTTCTATTAGTTGGGTTTTTGAATATTTGACATCATTTACAAAAAAAATGTTTTTATTTATGATTCATTGTTTCAAACAGTATTTAAGAACAGTGAGAACAAAAACAGAAGAGAAAATGAATTTACAGGGGAGCACATCGTGAAGAATCTGTATCATTACATGCTTTTAACAGAACCTTCCTGTACCCTTCAACACCAGTCTGGGGTGGGTCCTTACAGAACCTTACAGAACCTTCCTGTACCCTTCAACACCAGTCTGGGGTGGGTCCTTACAGAACCTTACAGAACCTTCCTGTACCCTTCAACACCAGTCTGGGGTGGGTCCTTACATAACCTTCCTGTACCCTTCAACACCAGTCTGGGGTGGGTCCTTACAGAACCTTCCTGTACCCTTCAACACCAGTCTGGGGTGGGTCCTTACAGAACCTTCCTGTACCCTTCAACACCAGTCTGGGGTGGGTCCTTACAGAACCTTCCTGTACCCTTCAACACCAGTCTGGCATGGGTCTTTATAGTACCTTCAACACCAGTCTGGTATGGGTCTTTATAGAACCTTCCTGTACCCTTCAACACCAGCCTGGTATGGGTCTTTATAGAACCTTCCTTTACCCTTCAACACCAGTCTGGTATGGGTCTTTATAGTACCTTCAACACCAGTCTGGTATGGGTCTTTACAGTACCTTCAACACCAGTCTGGTATGGGTCTTTATAGTACCTTCAACACCAGTCTGGTATGGGTCCTTACAGTACCTTCAACACCAGTCTGGTGTGGGTCTTTATAGAACCTTCCCTTACCCTTCAACACCAGTCTGGTATGGGTCTTTACAATACCTTCAACACCAGTCTGGTGTGGGTCTTTATAGAACCTTCCCTTACCCTTCAACACCAGTCTGGTATTGGTCTTTACAGTACCTTCAACACCAGTCTGGTATTGGGTCTTTACAGTACCTTCAACACCAGTCTGGTATGGGTCTTTACAGTACCTTCAACACCAGTCAGGTATGGGTCTTTACAGCACCCAAAACTCCCTTGTCTACTTCCCTGCTTAGTGGTAGAAGAATGAGCTAATTTTACTCAGGCACCATATGGTCTGTTCCTTGGGCCCAAGGACCCCGCTCAGTGCATTAGCTCAATAATATGACTGTGAGGAGGGGGCATCCCAATGACATTACCTTGAGGGGGGCATCCCAATGACATTACCTTGAGGGGGGGGGCATCCCAATGACATTACCTTGAGGGGGGTGGCATCCCAATGACATTACCTTGAGGGGGGGCATCCCAATGACATTACCTGTGAGGGGGCATCCCAATGATATGACTGTGAGGAGGGGGCATCCCAATGATACTGACTGTGAGGAGGGGGCATCCCAATGACATTACCTTGAGGGGGGACATCCCAATGATATGACTGTGAGGAGGGGGCACATCCCATCCCAATGATATGACTGTGAGGAGGGGGCATCCCAATGATATGACTGTGAGGAGGGGCATCCCAATGATATGACTGTGAGGGGGGTGAGGAGGGGCATCCCAATGATATGACTGTGAGGAGGGGCATCCCAATGATATGACTGTGAGGGGGGGGCATCCCAATGATATGACTGTGAGGAGGGGGCATCCCAATGAGGGGGGGGCATCCCAATGATATGACTGTGAGGAGGGGGCATCCCAATGACATTACCTTGAGGGGGGGGACATCCCAATGATATGACTGTGAGGAGGGGGCATCCCAATGATATGATCTGTGAGGAGGGGACTGTGAGGGGGGGCATCCCAATGATATGACTGTGAGGAGGGGGCATCCCAATGATATGACTGTGAGGGGGGGGCATCCCAATGATATGACTGTGAGGAGGGGGCATCCCAATGATATGACTGTGAGGGGGGGCATCCCAATGATATGACTGTGAGGAGGGGGCATCCCAATGATATGACTGTGAGGAGGGGGCATCCCAATGACATTACCTTGAGGGGGGGACATCCCAATGATATGACTGTGAGGAGGGGGCATCCCAATGATATGACTGTGAGGGGGGGGATATGACTGTGAGGGGGGGGCATCCCAATAATATGACTGTGAGGAGGGGCATCCCAATGATATGACTGTGAGGAGGGGGATATCCCAATGATATGACTGTGAGGAGGGGGCATCCCAATGATATGACTGTGAGGAGGGGGCATCCCAATGATATGACTGTGAGGACTGTGGATATGACTGTGAGGAGGGGGCATCCCAATGACATTACCTTGAGGGGGGGCATCCCAATGACATGACTGTGAGGAGGGGGCATCCCAATGATATGACTGTGAGGAGGAGGGCATCCCAATGATATGACTGTGAGGGAGGGGGCATCCCAATGATATGACTGTGAGGAGGGGGCATCCCAATGACATTACCTTGAGGGGGGGGGGCATCCCAATGATATGACTGTGAGGAAGGGGCATGTAGTGCATGTAGGGCTACTAATGTAGTGCACTATATAGGGAATAGGGGGGCATGTAGTGCACTATATAGGGAATAGGAGGGCATGTAGTGCACTACATAGGGAATAGCGGGCCTTGTAGTGCACCAAATAGGGAATAGGGGGCCATGTAGTGCACTATGTAGGGAATAGGGGGAATGTAGTGCACTATATATAGGGAATAGGGGGCCATGTAGTGTACTACATAGGGAATAGGGGGCCGTTTGGGAGGCGAACCCAAAGCGACTCTAAAATAAATGCTTACCGTAGACTTAATAAATATGATTAGGTCCATTAACTAATTATAAATATTAAACTACTTTAAACAAATCTCATCTCAGAGTAGGAAGGGAAGCAGGCAGCCGTGGCTGATTTCAAAAAGCCCTGTGACAACATGCCAATTTCTTTCTCTTCAAAATTTTCGAAAAGTTAGCGAAAAAAAATAAACAAACTGCTTCAGTGGCAGTTCATAAATAAAACGCACGTCGATAAATTAAATAATTTAATAAATTAAATAATGTAATGGATTAGAACTGCGAGGGCAGCAAGCTTTGAGCTGTGTGGATATATCAACTACAGGAGGAGGCTGGTACGGAGAGCTGGCTGGGACAAATCAAACAGCTGTACAGCACAAGCACAAAATCTACAATATGTAACTAAATATTCTCCTCAAAGGGATGTGTGATAAATAATTAATTATAATTATAAATACAGAATGTACTGTACTTTACATGAGACAGGACCCGACAATATGGTTCTGTTACAGAGTGGGACATGAGACAGGACCCGACAACACGGTTCTGTTACAGAGTGGGACATGAGACAGGACCCGACAATATGGTTCTGTTACAGAGTGGGACATGAGACAGGACCCGACAATATGGTTCTGTTACAGAGTGGGACATGAGACAGGACCCGACAACACGGTTCTGTTACAGACCTGACAACACGGTTCTGTTACAGACCTGACAACACGGTTCTGTTACAGAGTGGGACATGAGACAGGACCCGACAATATGGTTCTGTTACAGAGTGGGACCCGACAACACGGTTCTGTTACAGAGTGGGACATGAGACAGGACCCGACAACACGGTTCTGTTACAGAATGGGACATGAGACAGGACCCGACAACACGGTTCTGTTACAGAGTGGGACATGAGACAGGACCCGACAACACGGTTCTGTTACAGAGTGGGACATGAGACAGGACCCGACAACACGGTTCTGTTACAGAGTGGGACATGAGACAGGACCCGACAACACGGTTCTGTTACAGAGTGGGACATGAGACAGGACCCGACAACACGGTTCTGTTACAGAGTGGGACATGAGACAGGACCCGACAACACGGTTCTGTTACAGAGTGGGACATGAGACAGGACCCGACAATACGGTTCTGTTACAGAGTGGGACATGAGACAGGACCCGACAACACGGTTCTGTTACAGAGTGGGACATGAGACAGGACCCGACAACACATGAGACAGGACCCGACAACTGTTACAGAGTAAAAAGCAGTCAACCATTAGTATGGAATCCAAGATGTCCATCTAGCTAGCTATCCATTCTGTGAATACCACGCCATGGGGATCAATCGTTGTCCAATTAGTCTACAGATCGAGAGTGCTGAACGTCCCTTACACTAGGTCTGCTGGGCTGGGTCAGACCGTCTCTCTCTCTCCCTCCCCGCCAGTCTGTCTATCTGCCCAGAGCTGGGTCAGACCGTCTCTCTCTCTCTCCCTCTCCGCCAGTCCGTCTGTCTGCCCAGAGCTGGGTCAGACCGTCTCTCTCTCTCTCCCTCCCCGCCAGTCTGTCTGTCTGCCCAGAGCTGGGTCAGATGGTCTCTCTCCCACCCTGCCAGTCTGTCTGTCTGCCCAGAGCTGGGTCAGACGGTCTCTCTCCCACCCTGCCAGTCTGTCTGTCTGCCCAGAGCTGGGTCAGACCGTCTCTCTCCCACCCTGCCAGTCTGTCTGTCTGCCCAGAGCTGGGTCAGACCGTCTCTCTCTCTCTCCCACCCTGCCAGTCTGTCTGTCTGCCCAGAGCTGGGTCAGACCGTCTCTCTCCCACCCTGCCAGTCTGTCTGTCTGCCCAGAGCTGGGTCAGATGGTCTCTCTCCCACCCTGCCAGTCTGTCTGTCTGCCCAGAGCTGGGTCAGATGGTCTCTCTCCCACCCTGCCAGTCTGTCTGTCTGCCCAGAGCTGGGTCAGATGGTCTCTCTCCCACCCTGCCAGTCCGTTCATCTGCCCAGAGCTTTCATGTGTCTGTGTTTGAAACATAATCCTTTTCCTCCTTCCAGAGAAATAACATCCATCTTCATTCGTTAGAAAAAAGGTTATCTTTGATCTCTCCATCTCTCTTTCCATCTCTTTCTACATTCTTGTATACAGAATATTATTTGGAGAGAATCAGATTTAAGCCAAACAAACCCAATCTCTCCCTGTTTGACCCTGATTTCTGTTGGAGAAAAAACATCTATAATTTGGACTCATCAATCCAAAGGACAGATTTCCACCGGTCTAATGTCCTTTGCTTGTGTTTCTTGGCCCAAGCAAGTCTCTTCTTCTTATTGGTGTCCTTTAGTAGTGGTTTCTTTGCAGCAATTCGACAATGAAAGCCTGATTCATGCAGACTCTTCTGAACAGTTGATGTTGAGATGTGTCTGTTACTTGAACTCTGTGAAGCATTTATTTTGGCTTCAATCTGAGGCTAGTAACTCTAATAAACTTATCCTCCGCAGCAGAGGTAACTCTGGGTCATCCTTTCCTGTGGTGGTCCTCATGAGAGCCAGTTTCCTCATAGCGCTTGATGGTTTTTGCATCTGCACTTGAAGAAACTTTCAAAGTTCTTGAAATGTTCTGTATACCACACATACCTTGTCACAACACAACTGATTGGCTCAAATGCATTAAAAAGGAAGGACATTCCACAAATGAACTTTTAACAAGGCACACCTGTTAATTGAAATGCATTCCAGGTGACTACCTCATGAAGCTGGTTGAGAGAATGCCAAGAGTGTGAAAAGCTGTCATCAATGCAAAGGGTGGCTACTTTCTCAAACATACAATTATTTAGATTTAGATTGTTTGGTTACCACATGATTCCATCTGTGTTATTTCATAGTTTTGATGTCTTCACTATTATTCTACAATGTAGAAGAACCCTGGAATGAGTTGGTGTGTCCACACTTCTGACTGGTACTGTAAATCATTAGTCACAGGTTTCATTAGAAGATGTGTTGATGTGTGGTACTGTATGTTTTCAATTAGTAAAATATCAACCCAGTGGGCCAAGCTGGTGGAAAGGACATCATTTGACCAGCTTTGTCTGCTGAGAACAACGCATCAAATGACAAAAACACATGAACAAATGTAAAACAGTAATGTTAAAGAGTAGTGTGAGGACCATGTCATAGTAAAATAGGTTCATCTGTTACTCTGATGAGGCCTGTTCCCTCCCAGGTTTAGGTTGTCTCACAGTGTATAGGTTGTCTCAGAGGGTATAGGTTGTCTCAGAGGGTATAGGTTGTCTCAGAGGGTCTGACTGTCTCAGAGGGTATAGGTTGTCTCACAGGGTTTTAAGTTGTCTCACAGGGTATAGGTTGTTTCAGAGGGTATAGTCTGTCTCACAGGGTATAGGTTGTCTCAGAGGGTATAGTCTGTCTCACAGGGTATAGGTTGTCTCAGAGAGTATAGTCTGTCTCACAGGGTATAGGTTGTCTCAGAGGGTACAGTCTGTCTCGCAGGGTATAGGTTGTCTCAGAGGGTATAGGTTGTCTCAGAGGGTATAGGTTGTCTCAGAGGGTATAGGTTGTCTCAGAGGGTATAGGTTGTCTCAGAGGGTATAGGTTGTCACAAAGGGTATAGGTTGTCTCAGAGGGTATAGTCTGTCTCAGAGGGTATAGGTTGTCTCAGAGGGTATAGGTTGTCTCAGATGGTATAGGTTGTCTCAGAGGGTATAGGTTGTCTCAGAGGGTCTGACTGTCTCAGAGGGTATAGTCTGTCTCAGAGGGTATAAGTTGTCTCAAAGGGTATAGGTTGTCTCACAGGGTCTGACTGTCTCAGAGGGTATAGGTTGTCTCACAGGGTCTGTCTCAGAGGGTATAGTCTGTCTCAGAGGGTATAGGTTGTCTCAGAGGGTATAGGTTGTCTCAGAGGGTCTGACTGTCTCAGAGGGTATAGGTTGTCTCAGAGGGTATAGGTTGTCTCAGAGGGTATAGGTTGCCTCAGAGAGTATATGCTGTCTCACAGGGTCTGACTGTCTCAGAGGGTATAGGTTGTCTCACAGGGTTTTAAGTTGTCTCACAGGGTATAGGTTGTCTCAGAGGGTATAGTCTGTCTCACAGAGTATAGGTTGTCTCAGAGGGTATAGTCTGTCTCACAGGGTATAGGTTGTCTCAGAGGGTATAGTCTGTCTCACAGGGTATAGGTTGTCTCAGAGGGTATAGGTTGTCTCAGAGGGTATAGGTTGTCTCAGAGGGTATAAGTTGTCACAGAGGGTATAGGTTGTCTCAGAGGGTATAGTCTGGCTCAGAGGGTATAGGTTGTCTCAGAGGGTATAGGTTGTCTCAGATGGTATAGGTTGTCTCAGAGGGTATAGGTTGTCTCACAGGGTCTGACTGTCTCAGAGGGTATAGTCTGTCTCAGAGGGTATAGGTTGTCTCAGAGGGTATAGGTTGTCTTAGAGGGTATAGGTTGTCTCAGAGAGTATATGCTGTCTCACAGGGTCTGACTGTCTCAGAGGGTATAGGTTGTCTCACAGGGTTTTAAGTTGTCTCACAGGGTATAGGTTGTTTCAGAGGGTATAGTCTGTCTCACAGGGTATAGGTTGTCGCAGAGAGTATAGTCTGTCTCACAGGGTATAGGTTGTCTCAGAGGGTATAGTCTGTCTCGCAGGGTATAGGTTGTCTCAGAGGGTATAGGTTGTCTCAGAGGGTATAGGTTGTCTCAGAGGGTATAGGTTGTCTCAGAGGGTATAGGTTGTCTCAGAGGGTATAGGTTGTCACAAAGGGTATAGGTTGTCTCAGAGGGTATAGTCTGTCTCAGAGGGTATAGGTTGTCTCAGAGGGTATAGGTTGTCTCAGATGGTATAGGTTGTCTCAGAGGGTATAGGTTGTCTCAGAGGGTCTGACTGTCTCAGAGGGTATAGTCTGTCTCAGAGGGTATACGTTGTCTCAAAGGGTATAGGTTGTCTCAGAGGGTATAGGTTGTCTTAGAGGGTATAGGTTGTCTCAGAGGGTATAGGTTGTCACAAAGGGTATAGGTTGTCTCAGAGGGTATAGTCTGTCTCAGAGGGTATAGGTTGTCTCAGAGGGTATAGGTTGTCTCAGAGGGTATAGGTTGTCTCAGAGGGTATAGGTTGTCTTAGAGGGTATAGGTTGTCTCAGAGGGTATAGGTTGTCACAAAGGGTATAGGTTGTCTCAGAGGGTATAGTCTGTCTCAGAGGGTATAGGTTGTCTCAGAGGGTATAGGTTGTCTCAGATGGTATAGGTTGTCTCAGAGGGTATAGGTTGTCTCAGAGGGTCTGACTGTCTCAGAGGGTATAGTCTGTCTCAGAGGGTATACGTTGTCTCAAAGGGTATAGGTTGTCTCACAGGGTCTGACTGTCTCAGAGGGTATAGTCTGTCTCAGAGGGTATATGTTGTCTCAGAGGGTATAGGTTGTCTCAGAGGGTATAGGTTGCCTCAGAGAGTATATGCTGTCTCACAGGGTCTGACTGTCTCAGAGGGTATAGGTTGTCTCACAGGGTTTTAAGTTGTCTCACAGGGTATAGGTTGTCTCAGAGGGTATAGGTTGTCTCAGAGGGTATAAGTTGTCACAGAGGGTATAGGTTGTCTCAGAGGGTATAGTCTGGCTCAGAGGGTATAGGTTGTCTCAGAGGGTATAGGTTGTCTCAGATGGTATAGGTTGTCTCAGAGGGTATAGGTTGTCTCACAGGGTCTGACTGTCTCAGAGGGTATAGTCTGTCTCAGAGGGTATAGGTTGTCTCAGAGGGTATAGGTTGTCTCAGAGGGTATAGGTTGTCTCAGAGAGTATATGCTGTCTCACAGGGTCTGACTGTCTCAGAGGGTATAGGTTGTCTCACAGGGTTTTAAGTTGTCTCACAGGGTATAGGTTGTCTCAGAGGGTATAGTCTGTCTCACAGGGTATAGGTTGTCTCAGAGGGTATAAGTTGTCACAGAGGGTATAGGTTGTCTCAGAGGGTATAGTCTGTCTCAGAGGGTATAGGTTGTCTCAGAGGGTATAAGTTGTCTCAGATGGTATAGGTTGTCTCAGAGGGTATAGGTTGTCTCAGAGGGTCTGACTGTCTCAGAGGGTATAGTCTGTCTCAGAGGGTATAGGTTGTCTCAAAGGGTATAGGTTGTCTCAGAGGGTATAGTCTGTCTCACAGGGTATAGGTTGTCTCAGAGGGTATAGTCTGTCTCACAGGGTATAGGTTGTCTCAGAGGGTATAGGTTGTCTCAGAGGGTACAGGTTGTCTCAGAGGGTATAGGTTGTCTCAGAGGGTATAGGTTGTCTCAGAGGGTATAAGTTGTCACAGAGGGTATAGGTTGTCTCAGAGGGTATAGTCTGTCTCAGAGGTTATAGGTTGTCTCAGAGGGTATAGGTTGTCTCAGATGGTATAGGTTGTCTCAGAGGGTATAGGTTGTCTCAGAGGGTCTGACTGTCTCAGAGGGTATAGTCTGTCTCAGAGGGTATAGGTTGTCTCAAAGGGTATAGGTTGTCTCACATGGTCTGACTGTCTCAGAGGGTATAGTCTGTCTCAGAGGGTATAGGTTGTCTCAGAGGGTATAGGTTGTCTCAGAGGGTATAGGTTGTCTCAGAGAGTATATGCTGTCTCACAGGGTCTGACTGTCTCAGAGGGTATAGGTTGTCTCACAGGGTTTTAAGTTGTCTCACAGGGTATAGGTTGTCTCAGAGGGTATAGTCTGTCTCACAGGTTATAGGTTGTCTCAGAGGGTATAGTCTGTCTCACAGGGTATAGGTTGTCTCAGAGGGTATAGTCTGTCTCACAGGGTATAGGTTGTCTCAGAGGGTATAGGTTGTCTCAGAGGGTATAAGTTGTCTCAGATGGTATAGTCTGTCTCAGAGGGTATAGGTTGTCTCAGAGGGTATAGGTTGTCTCAAATGGTATAGGTTGTCTCAGAGGGTCTGATTGTCTCAGAGGGTATAGTCTGTCTCAGAGGGTATAGGTTGTCTCAAAGGGTATAGGTTGTCTCACATGGTCTGACTGTCTCAGAGGGTATAGTCTGTCTCAGAGGGTATAGGTTGTCTCAGAGGGTATAGGTTGTCTCAGAGGGTATAGGTTGTCTCAGAGAGTATATGCTGTCTCACAGGGTCTGACTGTCTCAGAGGGTATAGGTTGTCTCACAGGGTTTTAAGTTGTCTCACAGGGTATAGGTTGTCTCAGAGGGTATAGTCTGTCTCACAGGGTATAGGTTGTCTCAGAGGGTATAGTCTGTCTCACAGGGTATAGGTTGTCTCAGAGGGTATAGTCTGTCTCACAGGGTATAGGTTGTCTCAGAGGGTATAGGTTGTCTCAGAGGGTATAGGTTGTCTCAGAGGGTATAGGTTGTCACAGAGGATATAGGTTGTCTCAGAGGGTATAGTCTGTCTCAGAGGGTATAGGTTGTCTCAGATGGTATAGGTTGTCTCAGAGGGTATAGGTTGTCTCACAGGGTCTGTCTCAGAGGGTATAGTCTGTCTCAGAGGGTATAGGTTGTCTCAGAGGGTATAGGTTGTCTCAGAGGGTATAGGTTGTCTCAGAGAGTATATGCTGTCTCACAGGGTCTGACTGTCTCAGAGGGTATAGGTTGTCTCACAGGGTTTTAAGTTGTCTCAGAGGGTATAGGTTGTCTCAGAGGGTATAGGTTGTCTCACAGGGTTTTAAGTTGTCTCACAGGGTATAGGTTGTCTCAGAGGGTATAGTCTGTCTCACAGGGTATAGGTTGTCTCAGAGGGTATAGTCTGTCTCACAGGGTATAGGTTGTCTCAGAGGGTATAGTCTGTCTCAGAGGGTATAGGTTGTCTCAGAGGGTATAGTCTGTCTCAGAGGGTATAGGTTGTCTCAGAGGGTATAGTCTGTCTCAGAGGGTATAGGTTGTCTCAGAGGGTATAGGCTGTCTAAGGTAGCTTCAGAAGACTGTTGCATATAGTAAGAAAACAAATATTGTCTCCATTGATTTGTGCGCCAATGCAGTTAGTTCAGGATTGTCTCCATCGCTTCAGTCCTTCATAAAGGAAATAAAACATTAGTTTATAATATATCTAAACAGACACAAGCAAGTCCATCATCCAAACAAACTGAAACACGGACCAGAGGTCTCTCCACAGTCAGGAGGGAGGTCAAACAAAATAGAGATATGTCATAACGACATACCTCTCTCTCTCTCCTGACTCCTTCTTCAATAGCAGCAGATCCCTCTCCCTCTCTCTCTCTCTCTCTCTCTCTCTCTCTCTCTCTCTCTCTCTCTCTCTCTCTCTCTCCCTCTGCTCTCTCTCTCTCACTCTCTCTCTCTCTCTCTCTCTCTCTCTCTCTCTCTCTCTCTCTCTCTCTCTCTCTCTCTCTCTCTCTCTCTCTCTCTCTCTCTCTGCTCTCTCTCTCTCTCGCTCTCTCTCTCTCTCTCCCTCTGTCTCTCTCGCTCTCTCTCTCTCTCCCTCTGTCTCTCTCGCTCTCTCTCTCTCTCTCTCTCCCTCTCTCTCTCTTTCTCTCTCTCCCTCTCTCTCTCTCTGCTCTCTCTCTCTCTTTTTCTCCTCTCCTCTCTCACCCACTCAATCTCTGTCTCGGTTTCCGTCTCTCCTCTCTACAGCATCTTGGCACCGCTATAAGAGTGTCCTCTCCTCTGGACTGTTCAATCAAAGGTTTAACTGAAAGACTAAGGGCCGTCCCAAATGGCAAACTACCCCTATACAGCACACTAGTTTAGACCAGGGCCCATGGTGCACTATATACGGAATAGGGTGCCAATTGAGATGTAGACTCATATTCCGAATCACATCTTTCCCAGAAACCCTTTGTGGGAGTCGGGGCCCCGCCGCTAAGGGTTCTGGCTGGACGTTTTGGACGTAAACAAGCTCAATGAAACAGGAAGCACATCATCACAGCAAACCCTCCTCGTCCTGTCTTAAAGCCACAAAGCAGCAACAGAGGAAGAGGAAGAGGAACCAACAATATCAGCGACAGAAGGAAACTTAGGTGCCTTTTCTGCACTTTTTTTTCTGTTGCTCTTAATGTTGTTGTTGTTTAATTTAAATTCTCCTTCAGAGACAGCAGATTCCCAAACAGAGGGCCAGTCGCACCAGATCGTTCCTTCATGACATCATCTGAGGGTGTCTATAGATATCTGAGGGAAGGTGTTCCGTCTGGTTCAGCCCGCCCAGTCACAGTACTGTCTCTCTGTCTGTCTGTCTGTCTCTGTGTCAAACATAGTAAGCACTGGGAGCCTCAATGCTCATCCTCCTTCTCCAGCCTGATAGACAGCATGGGCTCCATTGGAGGTGCGGAGGGTCCTGCCAGCCCCAACCCAGACAGAGGCCCTCTGTCGGGGTAGTGGGTCGACATAACCCCCCAGGCCCGGGGTAGTGGTTGTGGTTAGGCCCAGGGCCGTAGTGAGAGCTGTGGTAGTGGGCACTCTGGTAGGACACTGAGTGCTGGCTGTTCTTCTTGGCTGCTAGTTGATAGCGGTGACAACAGAGAACCACGACCAGAGTGAATGATGCCAGGAGCAACAGAGCCCCAACGCCGGCCATTACATAATACCAGAAGGGGGGGATGGGCTGCACTGACACCTCTGTGTCTACTGTGGGCTCACTGGCACCAGGAAGAGCTCCCCCTGGTGGTAGAGCAGAGACACACAGAGAGTTGGCTTGGGAGGCAGAGATGAAGGCAGGGCAGGCATGCAGCAAAGTGCAGACCCTTCTGTCTTTTAATAAGGCACAATATATAGATTTATTTGTGTATTTAAAAAATAATACTTTTACAAACAAAACAGACATGTACTGAACATAGACAAGCAGAGGCTCATGCTTCTGCCATTGCTGAGGTTGGACCTTGTTTGATAAAATGCATTGCAAAGCCAGGTTTATGCAGCTATAATTTTGGAGATTATCGATCGTTCTTTGTGGAGAGCAGCAGGCAGATTTTATACGGCATATTGGGACTATGACATAACCTGAGGAATAGTTAATCAATTATATAGCCTGATGAATAGGTAATCCATTATTTAGCCTGATGAATAGGTAATCCATTATATAGCCTAATGATTAGGTAATCCATTATATAGCCTAATGAATAGGTAATCCATTATATAGCCTAATGAATAGGTTATACACTATATAGCCTGAGGAATGGTTCATCAATTATATAGCCTGATGAATAGGTAATCCATTATATAGCCTAATGAATAGGTTATACACTATATAGCCTGAGGAATAGTTAATCAATTATATAGCCTGATGAATAGGTAATCCATTATATAGCCTGATGAATAGGTAACCCATGATATAGCCTGATGAATAGGTAATCCATTATATAGCCTGATGAATAGGTAATCCATTATATAGCCTAATGAATAGGTTATACACTATATAGCCTGAGGAATAGTTAATCAATTATATAGCCTGATGAATAGGTAATCCATTATATAGCCTAATGAATAGGTTATACACTATATAGCCTGAGGAATAGTTAATCAATTATATAGACTAATGAATAGGTAATCCATTATATAGCCTAATGAATAGGTTATACACTATATAGCCTGAGGAATAGTTAATCAATTATATAGCCTAATGAATAGGTAATCCATTATATAGCCTAATGAATAGGTTATACACTATATAGCCTGAGGAATAGTTAATCAATTATATAGCCTGATGAATAGGTAATCCATTATATAGCCTAATGAATAGGTTATACACTATATAGCCTGAGGAATAGTTAATCAATTATATAGACTAATGAATAGGTAATCCATTATATAGCCTAATGAATAGGTTATACACTATATAGCCTAAGGAATAGGTAATCCATTATATAGCCTGATGAATAGGTAACCCATGATATAGCCTGATGAATAGGTAATCCATTATATAGCCTGATGAATAGGTAATCCATTATATAGCCTGATGAATAGGTAATCCATTATATAGCCTGATGAATAGGTAATCCATTATATAGCCTGATGAATAGGTAATCCATTATATAGCCTGATGAATAGGTAACCCATGATATAGCCTGATGAATAGGTAATCCATTATATAGCCTGATGAATAGGTAATCCATTATATAGCCTGATGAATAGGTAATCCATTATATAGCCTGATGAATAGGTAATCCATTATATAGCCTGATGAATAGGTAATCCATTATATAGCCTAATGAATAGGTTATACACTATATAGCCTGAGGAATAGTTAATCAATTATATAGCCTGATGAATAGGTAATCCATTATATAGCCTAATGAATAGGTTATACACTATATAGCCTGAGGAATAGTTAATCAATTATATAGAGTGATGAATAGGTAATCCATTATATAGCCTAATGAATAGGTTATACACTATATAGCCTGAGGAATAGTTAATCAATTATATAGCCTAATGAATAGGTAATCCATTATATAGCCTAATTAATAGGTTATACACTATATAGCCTGAGGAATAGTTAATCAATTATATAGCCTGAGGAATAGGTAATCCATTATATAGCCTAATGAATAGGTAATCCATGATATAGCCTGATGAATAGGTAATCCATTATATAGCCTGATGAATAGGTAATCCATTATATAGCCTGATGAATAGGTAATCCATTATATAGCCTAATGAATAGGTAATCCATTATATAGCCTAATGAATAGGTAATCCATGATATAGCCTGATGAATAGGTAATCCATTATATAGCCTGATGAATAGGTAATCCATTATATAGCCTAATGAATAGGTTATACACTATATAGCCTGAGGAATAGTTAATCAATTATATAGCCTGATGAATAGGTAATCCATTATATAGCCTAATGAATAGGTTATACACTATATAGCCTGAGGAATAGTTAATCAATTATATAGACTGATGAATAGGTAATCCATTATATAGCCTAATGAATAGGTTATACACTATATAGCCTGAGGAATAGTTAATCAATTATATAGCCTAATGAATAGGTAATCCATTATATAGCCTAATGAATCGGTTATACACTATATAGCCTGAGGAATAGGTAATCCATTATTTAGCCTGAGGAATAGGTAATCCATTATTTAGCCTGAGGAATAGTTAATCCATTATATAGCCTGATGAATAGGTAATCCATTATATAGCCTAATGAATAGGTAATCCATGATATAGCCTGATGAATAGGTAATCAATTATATAGCCTGATGAATAGGTAATCCATTATATAGCCTAATGAATAGGTTATACACTATATAGCCTGAGGAATAGTTAATCAATTATATAGCCTGATGAATAGGTAATCCATTATATAGCCTAATGAATAGGTTATACACTATATAGCCTGAGGAATAGTTAATCAATTATATAGACTGATGAATAGGTAATCCATTATATAGCCTAATGAATAGGTTATACACTATATAGCCTGAGGAATAGTTAATCAATTATATAGCCTAATGAATAGGTAATCCATTATATAGCCTAATGAATCGGTTATACACTATATAGCCTGAGGAATAGGTAATCCATTATTTAGCCTGAGGAATAGGTAATCCATTATTTAGCCTGAGGAATAGTTAATCCATTATATAGCCTGATGAATAGGTAATCCATTATATAGCCTGATGAATAGGTAATCCATGATATAGCCTGAGGAATAGGTAATCCATTATATAGCCTGATGAATAGGTAATCCATTATATAGCCTAATGAATAGGTAATCCATTATATAGCCTGATGAATAGGTAATCCATTATATAGCCTAATGAATAGGTAATCCATTATATAGCCTGATGAATAGGTAATCCATTATATAGCCTAATGAATAGGTAATCCATTATATAGCCTGCAATAAAGGCTTGTTTGGTCATTTCAATATAATTGTTTAACCTGCCAAATACTGAATACACTGGACTGAATTCAAACAAGAGAAAATCTGGCGACAAAGTTAAAACAACCACTTCAGGTGGTATCACAGATCATAGCTTTGAGCTATTTCGGATTTGATCATACATGATTTTACGTTTTTCAGTTGTTATCATCGATCTTAACTTTGATTTGAAAGCTCTAGTCTGAGAGTGCACTGTTTGAATCTAAGATTGTGCCCCTTTAGAGAGACAGTTTTCCAGGACCATATTTGACCTCAACTCAGCTGTCTGCCTAATTGAAAGACTAGAAAGACAGGAGGGAGATAGTTAGCTCTACTGTCTATTACAGAACAGGAGGGAGATAGTTAGCTCTACAGTCTATTAAAGAACGGGAGGGAGATAGTTAGCTCTACTGTGTAGGAGAGAGCAGGAGGGAGATAGTTAGCTCTACTGTCTATTACAGAACAGGAGGGAGATAGTTAGCTCTACTGTCTAGGAGAGAGCAGGAGGGAGATAGTTAGCTCTACTGTCTATTACAGAACAGGAGGGAGATAGTTAGCTCTACTGTCTATTACTCCTCTACCCTCCTCTCCTCTCCTCTACCCTCCTCTCCTCTCCTCTACCCACCTCTCCTCTACCCTATTCTCCCCTCCTTTCCTCTACCCTCCTCTACTCTATCCTCCTCTCCTCTCCTCTACCCTCCTCTCCTCTCCTCTACCCTCCTCTCCTCTCCTCTACCCACCTCTCCTCTACTCTATCCTCCTCTCCGCTCCTCTACCCTCCTCTCCTCTCCTCTATCCTCCTCTCCTCTCCTCTACCCTCCTCTCCTCTTCCCTATTCTCCTCTCCTTTCCTCTACCCTCCTCTCCTCTCCTCTACCCTCCTCTCCACTACCCTCCTCTCCTCTACCCTTCTCTCCTCTCCTCTACCCTCCTCTCCTCTCCTCTACCCTCCTCTCCTCTCTTCTACCCTCGTCTCCTCTCCTCTACCCTCCTCTACTCTCCTCTACTCTCCTCTCCTCTACCCTCCTCTCCTCTCCTCTCCTCTACCCTCCTCTCCTCTCTTCTACCCTCGTCTCCTCTCCTCTACCCTCCTCTACTCTCCTCTCCTCTACCCTCCTCTACTCTACTCTACCCTCCTCTCCTCCCTCTCCTCTCCTCTCCTCTCCTCTCTCCTCTCCTCTCCTCTCCTCTCCTCTCCTCTCCTCTCCTCCTCCTCTCCTCTCCTCTCCTCCTCTACCCACCTCTCCTCTCCTCTACCCTCCTCTCCTCTCCTCTACCATCCTCTCCCCTCCCCTCCCCTCCTCTTCTGTCCTCTCCTCTCCTCTCCCCTCCCCTCCCCCCCCTCCCCTCCTCTCCTCTCATCTCCTCTAATCTCCTCTACCTCAGTAGACTAGAGTTCAGCAGAGGAGTGTACAGTAGAGTGGAGTACAGTACAGTAGAGTAGAATAGAGTACAGTAGATTACAGTAGATGTAAATACAGTAGAGTAGAGTACAGTAGAGTAGAGTACAGTAGAGTAGATTACAGTAGAGTAGAGTACAGTAGAGTAGATTACAGTAGAGTACAGTAGATTAGAGTGGAGTACAGTACAGTAGAGTAGAATAGAGTACAGTAGATGTAAATACAGTAGAGTAGTGTAGAGTAGAATAGAGTACAGTAGAGTAGATTAGAGTATAATAGAGTATAGTAGATGTAAATACAGTAGAGTAGTGTAGAGTAGAGTAGAGTAGAGTGGAGTACAGTACAGTACAGTAGATGGCAATACAGTAGAGTAGAGTAGAGTAGAGTAGAGTAGAGTAGAGTAGAGTACAGTACAGTACAGTACAGTACAGTACAGTACAGTACAGTACAGTACAGTAGAATAGAGTACAGTAGAGTACAGTAGATGTCAATACAGTAGAGTAGAGTAGAGTAGAGTAGAGTAGAGTAGAGTAGAGTAGAGTACAGTAGATGGCAATACAGTAGAGTAGAGTAGAGTAGAGTAGAGTAGAGTAGAGTAGAGTAGAGTAGAGTAGAGTAGAGTAGAGTAGAGTAGATGGCAATACAGTAGAGTAGAGTAGAGTAGAGTAGAGTAGAGTAGAGTACAGTACAGTAGAGTACAGTACAGTACAGTACAGTACAGTACAGTACAGTACAGTATAGTATAGTACAGTACAGTAGAGTACAGTACAGTACAGTAGAGCACATTACAGTAGAGTAGAGTACAGTAGAGTAGATTACAGTAGAGTACAGTACATTAGAGCACAGCACAGTGCAGTAGAATAGAGTAGAGTACAGTACAGTACAGTGCAGGAGAATAGAGTACAGTGCAGTACAGTAGAGTACAGTTCAGTAGAATAGAGTACAGTACAGTACAGCACAGTGCAGTAGAATAGAGTAGAATACAGTACAGTGTTGTACAGTACATCAAAGTACAGTACAGTACCTATAGCTGTACATACCCTAGCCTTGCAGTACCTACAGCTGTACATACCCTAGCCTTCCAGTACCTACAGCTGTACATACCCTAGTCTTCCAGTAGAGACAGCTGTACATACCCTAGCCTTCCAGTAGAGACAGCTGTACATACCCTAGCCTTCCAGTACCTACAGCTGTACATACCCTAGTCTTCCAGTAGAGACAGCTGTACATACCCTAGCCTTCCAGTACCTACAGCTGTACATACCCTAGTCTTCCAGTAGAGACAGTTGTACATACCCTAGCCTTCCAGTAGAGACAGCTGTACATACCCTAGCCTTCCAGTACCTACAGCTGTGCATACCCTAGCCTTCCAGTACCTACAGCTGTATATACCCTAGCCTTCCAGGACCCAGAGCTGTACATACCCTAGCCTTCCAGTACCTACAGCTGTACATACCCTAGTCTTCCAGTAGAGACAGCTGTACATACCCTAGCCTTCCAGTACCTACAGCTGTACATACCCTAGCCTTCCAGTACCTACTGCTGTACATACCCTAGTCTTCCAGTAGAGACAGATGTACATACCCTAGTCTTCCAGTAGAGACAGCTGTACATACCCTAGCCTTCCAGTACCTACAGCTGTACATACCCTAGTCTTCCAGTAGAGACAGCTGTACATACCCTAGCCTTCCAGTAGAGACAGCTGTACATACCCTAGCCTTCCAGTAGAGACAGCTGTACATACCCTAGTCTTCCAGTACCTACAGCTGTACATACCCTAGTCTTCCAGTACCTACAGCTGTACATACCCTAGTCTTCCAGTACCTACTGCTGTACATACCCTAGTCTTCCAGTAGAGACAGCTGTACATACCCTAGTCTTCCAGTAGAGACAGCTGTACATACCCTAGTCTTCCAGTAGAGACAGCTGTACATACCCTAGCCTTCCAGTAGAGACAGCTGTACATACCCTAGTCTTCCAGTAGAGACAGCTGTACATACCCTAGTCTTCCAGTACCTACAGCTGTACATACCATAGTCTTCCAGTAGAGACAGCTGTACATACCCTAGTCTTCCAGTACCTACAGCTGTACATAACCTATTCTTCCAGTACCTACAGCTGTACATACCCTAGTCTTCCAGTACCTACAGCTGTACATACCCTAGTCTTCCAGTACCTACAGCTGTACAGACCCTGGACACCTGGTACATACAAAACCCTAATGCACATGAGGGCACTACCTTCACTGAGTTTGTACACCGATATAATGGAACAACAAATATTTCACTGAAAATATAAAAGCTAATTCAAAACATTAGCGTGTGGTGTTTCCTTAAGACTCTGTTCACCTGTTTATGTGTAGAGACAACATCGTAACGGGACATAACGGGACGGATGCTTGACCTCAGACATGCAGGGACACATGCTCTGATCATAATGCCGGGATGCATTATGTTGGTAACAGTAGCGTCCCAATTCCCACCGATATAATAACCTCGGGAACAAGTTCAATACCCCGACAAACTGAAAACCTGGAAGCAATTTCTCGTCTGTTTTCCTTATACCTAAACAAGATTCAGATGCAGTTTTGGAACAGCATAGTCATTCGTTTAAGACTGTGATTTAGAATGGAATCGAATCACATAATAGAATCAGGTAAATTAGTGTTTATGGACCAGTGTCGTAACTGCAAGCTGGGTCGGAGCGACAAGCAGGAAGCAACACGTATTCATACAGGAAGTAGACGAACGTTCGCACAGGAAACAGGAAGTAGTCAAAGGTAACAAGGCCAACTCACCAGTCATGTCAGGAGGGAATGCAGCGAAGGGTTCTGAAAGAAAGAGAAGGACTAAATTGTATTAAAAATGCAATGCCATTCTGATCAACATACTACAGCAGACTGAGAGGAAGGTGAGAATGAGAGGAAGGTGAGACTGAGAGGAAGGTAAAACTGAGAGGAAGGTGAGACTGAGAGGAAGGTGAGACCGACAGAGGAAGTTGAGACTGAGAGAGGAAGGTAAGACTGAGAGGAAGGTGAGACTGAGAGGAAGATGATACTGAGAGGAAGTTGAGACTGAGAGGAAGGTGAGACTGAGAGGAAGTTGTGACTGAGAGGAAGGTGATACTGAGAGGAAGTTGAGACTGAGAGAAAGGTGAGACTGAGAGAGGAAGGTGAGACTGAGAGAGGAAGGTGAGACTGAGAGGAAGGTGAGACTGAGAGGAAGGTGATACTGAGAGGAAGGTGAGACTGAGAGAGGAAGGTGAGACTGAGAGAGGAAGGTGAGACTGAGAGGAAGGTGAGACTGAGAGGAAGGTGATACTGAGAGGAAGATGAGACTGAGAGGAAGGTGAGATTGAGAGAGGAAGGTGAGACAGAGAGGAAGGTGAGACTGAGAGGAAGGTGAGACTGAGAGGAAGGTGGGACTGAGAAGATGGTGACTAGCCCCAGTAGTTTGAATGTGAGACTGAGAGGAGAGAGCAAAGAGAGGAGAACTGAGATTTGCAGCTGTTTATTGGCTGCTGAGGGAGAGGAGGAAGGGAGAGGAGGAGGAGAAGGAGGGGGAGAGGAGGAGGAGGAGGAGGGGGGAGAGGAGGGTGGTCCTGTAGCTCAGTTGGTAGAGCATGGCGCTTGTAACGCCAGGGTAGTGGGTTCGATCCCCGGGACCACCCATACGTAGAATGTATGCACACATGACTATAAGTCGCTTTGGATAAAAGCGTCTGCTAAATGGCATATATTATTATGATTATGATTATGATTATGATTATGATTATATTATATTATATTAGGAGGAGGGGGAGAGGAGGAGGAGGGGGAGAGGAGGAGGAGGGGGAGAGGAGGAGGAGGGGGAGGAGGGGAGAGGAGGAGGAGGAGGAGGAGGGGGAGAGGAGGAGGAGGGGAGAGGAGGAGGAGGAGGGGGTGGGGGGAGGAGGAGGAGGAGGAGAGGAGGCGGGGGAGAGGAGGAGGGTGGATCTGTGGAAGGATTACTGAGACAATTAACCAGAGCAGCAGACACAGGCGTGTTGGTATCTCTTGGCAGGCAGGACTGACTGGGCTGACGTTGTGTTGCAATAGATGAACTGTGTCTGAGAGGGAGTCTAGCCTACTGTACTGTATCTGAGAGGGAGTCTCGCCTATTTTACTGTGTCTGAGAGAGAGGTAGTCTAGCCTACTGTACTGTGTCTGAGAGATAGTCTAGCCTACTGTACTGTGTCTGAGAGGTAGTCTAGCCTACTGTACTGTGTCTGAGAGGTAGTCTAGTCTACTGTACTGTGTCTGAGAGGGAGGTAGTCTAGCCTACTGTACTGTATCTGAGAGGTAGTCTAGCCTACTGTACTGTATCTGAGAGGTAGTCTAGTCTACTGTACTGTATCTGAGAGGTAGTCTAGCCTACTGTACTGTGTCTGAGAGGTAGTCTAGCCTATTGTACTGTGTCTGAGAGGTAGTCTAGCCTATTGTACTATATCTGAGAGGTAGTCTAGCCTACTGTACTGTGTCTGAGAGGTAGTCTAGTCTACTGTACTGTGTCTGAGAGATAGTCTAGTCTACTGTACTGTGTCTGAGAGGTAGTCTAGCCTACTGTACTGTGTCTGAGAGGTAGTCTAGCCTACTGTACTGTGTCTGAGAGGGAGTCTAGTCTACTGTACTGTGTCTGAGAGGTAGTCTAGCCTACTGTACTGTGTCTGAGAGGGAGTCTAGCCTACTGTACTGTGTCTGAGAGGGAGTCTAGCCTACTGTACTGTGTCTGAGAGGGAGTCTAGCCTACTGTACTGTGTCTGAGAGGGAGTCTAGTAATTCCCTCTGATGACAGTGGAAGACTGTGATAACCAAAGAGGGAGAAAGATGTCATTAAATATAGATTAGAATCATAGGCGCATGGCCTACTTTCATGGTTTTGTGAACGAGAACATTTATACGATTTTTCTTCTCTCTTTTTTTCCCCTTTTTGTGAACTTGACTTTGGGACCATGTGGAGAGATGCAGAACCAGAAATAAAGTCCCCTTTAATGAATGAGTTGGTAGAGCATAGTGCCTGCAATGCCAGGGTCGTGGGTTCGATTCCCACGGGGGGGGTATCATGAATGAGAGGGTATGACTGAAGAGGGAGGGTGTGTGTCTTTCTCTGGGCTATGCTGTGTGTCAGACAGACCAGTTAGCCCGGGGACGGTTTGCAGCCTCATGTAACTGGTGGGAATCAGTCTCCTGCTCGCCGAGGTCAAAACAGACGTGAGGATGCGCTTACGGGTACACTGTTCCAGCTCAGTACTGGAGCTCATGTGGATATTGTCGATCCAGATGTGTCCTCGGTTGCTGTGCTCAAAGAAGCCCTCAATCACCACCTTGACGGAGAGAAAAGGAGATCATAGACTTCATTATTAACTCTGTGAAATAAATTAACTGTCACTAATCAAGAACACTAGTACTACGGTCTGTGGGTTTGGTACCTGGTACTCTTTGGGTGACTGGGGCAGGATGGTGCGCCCCTCCTTCCACACGGACCCCTGGTCTCCTCTGAGGGCCCAGAGCAGAGTTTCCTCCCGGTCTTTGTCTCTGATGAGGATCCTGAGGGACCCAAGGCCCTGGTTCTCGGGCCCCTGGAGCTGGTAGTTGAAGAGCAGGCACAGCGGCCCTCTCTCAGGCCCCACAGCGGGGCTCACCAGACGGGCTCGCTGCCTCTCTGTCCTGGGGCTGGCCTCGATGTGGAGGAAGTTACCCACGTCTGAAGGACAGGAACACAGAGAAATCAGAGTTAGACAGTATGGAGTGTGCCCTAGCCATCAATACAGTATGGAGTGTCCCCTAATCATCAATACAGTATGGAGTGTCCCCTAGCCATCAATACAGTATGGAGTGTGCCCTAGCCATCAATACAGTATGGAGTGTCCCCTAATCATCAATACAGTATGGAGTGTCCCCTAATCATCAATACAGTATGGAGTGTCCCCTAGCCATCAATACAGTATGGAGTGTCCCCTAGCCATCAATACAGTATGGAGTGTCCCCTAGCTATCAATACAGTATGGAGTGTCCCCTTGCTATCAATACAGTATGGAGTGTCCCCTAGCTATCAATACAGTATGGAGTGTCCCCTAGCTATCAATACAGTATGGAGTGTCCCCTAATCATCAATACAGTATGGAGTGTCCCCTAGCCATCAATACAATATGGAGTGTCCCCTAGCTATCAATACAGTATGGAGTGTCCCCTAGCCATCAATACAGTATGGAGTGTCCCCTAGCCATCAATACAGTATGGAGTGTCCCCTAATCATCAATACAGTATGGAGTGTCCCCTAGCCATCAATACAGTATGGAGTGTCCCCTAATCATCAATACAGTATGGAGTGTCCCCTAGCCATCAAGACAGTATGGAGTGTCCCCTACCCATCAATACAATATGGAGTGTCCCCTAGCTATCAATACAGTATAGAGTGTCCCCTAATCATCAATACAGTATGGAGTGTCCCCTACCCATCAATACAGTGTGGAGTGTCCCCTAGCCATCAATACAGTATGGAGTGTCCCCTAGCTATCAATACACTATGGAGTGTCCCCTAGCCATCAATACAGTATGGAGTGTCCCCTAGCCATCAATACAGTAGGGAGTGTCCCCTAATCATCAATACAATATGGAGTGTCCCCTAGCCATCAATACAGTATGGAGTGTCCCCTAGCTATCAATACAATATGGAGTGTCCCCTAGCCATCAATACAGTAGGGAGTTTCCCCTAGCCATCAATACAGTAGGGAGTGTCCCCTAGCCATCAATACAATATGGAGTGTCCCCTACCAATCAATACAGTATGGAGTGTCCCCTAGCCATCAATACAGTAGGGAGTGTCCCCTAGCCATCAATACAGTAGGGAGTGTCCCCTAATCATCAATACAATATGGAGTGTCCCCTAGCCATCAATACAGTAGGGAGTGTCCCCTAATCATCAATACAATATGCAGTGTCCCCTAGCCATCAATACAGTATGGAGTGTCCCCTAGCTATCAATACAATATGGAGTGTCCCCTAGCCATCAATACAGTAGGGAGTTTCCCCTAGCCATCAATACAGTAGGGAGTGTCCCCTAGCCATCAATACAATATGGAGTGCCCCCTACCAATCAATACAGTATGGAGTGTCCCCTAGCCATCAATACAGTAGGGAGTGTCCCCTAGCCATCAATACAGTAGGGAGTGTCCCCTAATCATCAATACAATATGGAGTGTCCCCTAGCCATCAATACAGTAGGGACATCAATACAGTAGGGAGTGTCCCCTAATCATCAATACAATATGGAGTGTCCCCTAGCCATCAATACAGTAGGGACATCAATACAGTAGGGAGTGTCCCCTAATCATCAATACAATATGGAGTGTCCCCTAGCCATCAATACATTAGGGACATCAATACAGTAGGGAGTGTCCCCTAATCCTCAATACAATATGGAGTGTCCCCTAGCCATCAATACAGTAGGGACATCAATACAGTAGGGAGTGTCCCCTAATCATCAATACAATATGGAGTGTCCCCTAGCCATCAATACAGTAGGGACATCAATACAGTAGGGAGTGTCCCCTAATCGTCAATACAATATGGAGTGTCCCCTAGCCATCAATACAGCATGGAGTGTCCCCTAGCCATCAATACAGTATGGAGTGTCCCCTTGCTTGGCTAATTCTTGGCTATGAAAAGCCAACTGATATTTGCTCCTGATGCACTGACCTGTTGTACCCTTTACAACCCTGCTGGTCATCTATGAACAGTTGAACATCTTGGCCATGTTCTGTTATAATCTCCTGCTGGTCATCTATGAACATTTGAACATCTTGGCCATGTTCTGTTATAATCTCCTGCTGGTCATCTATGAACAGTTGAACATCTTGGCCATGTTCTGTTATAATCTCCTGCTGGTCATCTATGAACAGTTGAACATCTTGGCCATGTTCTGTTATAATCTCCTGCTGGTCATCTATGAACAGTTGAACATCTTGGCCATGTTCTGTTATAATCTCCACCCGGCACAGCCAGAAGAGGACTGGCCACCCCTCATTGCCTGGTTCCTCTCTAGGTTTCTTCCTAGGTTTTGGCCTTTCTAGGGAGTTTTTCGTAGCCACCGTGCTTCTACACCTGCATTGCTTGCTGTTTGGGGTTTTAGGCTGGGTTTCTGTACAGCACTTTGAGATATCAGCTGATGTACGAAGGGCTATATAAATACATTTGATTGATTGATAGCCTGTCTTCTCTCAAGAACCGGGTCTGCCTACGACTGTGTCTCTTAATAACAAGGTTATGCTCACTGTGTCTGTACATAGTCAATGGTTTTCTTAATGTTTGGTCAGTCAAAGTGGTCAGGTAACCTTTCACTGTGTGCTCGCTGTTTAGGGTCCCTACTGTATTGATGTCCCTACTGTATTGATGACACTGACCCAACTCCAGCCATTTTAATAATGGGAATTGATGGGAAATGATGTAAATATATCACTAGCCACTTTAAACAATGCTACCTTATATAATGTTACTTACCCTACATTATTCATCTCATATGCATATGTATATACTGTACTCTACATCATTGACTGCATCCTTATGTAACACATGTATCACTAGCCACTTTAACTATGCCACTTTGTTTACTTTGTCTACACACTCATCTCATATGTATATACTGTACTCGATACCATCTACTGTATGCTGCTCTGTACCATCACTCATTCATATATCCTTATGTACATGTTCCTTATCCCCTTACACTGTGTATAAGACAGTAGTTTTGGAATTGTTAGTTAGATTACTTGTTGGTTATCACTGCATTGTCGGAACTAGAAGCACAAGCATTTCGCTACACTCGCATTAACATCTGCTAACCATGTGTATGTGACAAATAAAATTTGATTTGATTTGATTGGATTGCATTCTAATTTGATTTGATTTGATTGCATTCTAATTTGATTTGATTTGATTTGATTGCATTCTAATTTGATCTGGGTTTTTTTTTGGTTAATTTTTGGTTGCTTCTTTCCAGTGTGATAAATAGTTATCTTTTTGTTTTCTCATGATTTGGTTGGGTCTAAATTAGTTTTTTTTTTGTTGTCCTGGGGCTGTGTTTGTGTTTGTGAACAGAGCCCCAGGACCAGATTGCTTAGGGGACTCTTCTCCAGGTTCATCTCTCTGTAGGTGATGGCTTTGTTATGGAAGGTTTGGGAATCGCTTCCTTTAAGGTGGTTGTAGAATTTAATGGCTCTTTTATGGATTTTGCTAACTTGCAGTTATTGTCCTAAATCTGCTCTGCATGTTTGGGGTTTTGACCTGTTTTGGAGCACAATTATTTTGGTCTTACTGAGATTTACAGTCAGGGCCCCAAGGTCTGACAGAATCTGTTTAGAATTTGTATTCGTGGTCCTGGTGACTGGACCTTTTTTGGAACACCATTATTTTGGTCTTACTGAGATTTACTGTCATGGCCCAGGTCTGTCAGGGCCCAGGTCTGTCAGGGCCCCAGTCTGTCAGGGCCCCAGTCTGTCAGGGCCCAGGTCTGTCAGGGCCCAGGTCTGTCAGGGCCCAGGTCTGTCAGAATCTGTGCAGAAGATCTAGGTGCTGCTGTAGACCCTCCTTGGTTGGTGACAGAAGCACCAGATCATCAGCAAACAGTAGACATTTGACTTGACAAGCATTTCGCTACACTCGCATTAACATCTGCTAACCATGTGTATGTGACAAATACAATTTGATTTGATTTGATTTAGATTTGATTTGACATTCTTCTTCCCCTGTCTCTCTCTGTCATCTCATCTCTTATCACAATCTTAATCACTCTCTGTCTCTCTCTGTCTCTCTCTGTCTCTCTCTGTCTCTCTCTCTGTCTCTCTCTCTGTCTCTCTCTCTCTGTCTCTCTCTCTCTGTCTCTCTCTCTCTGTCTCTCTCTGTCTCTCTCTCTGTCTCTCTCTCTCTGTCTCTCTCTCTCTGTCTCTCTCTCTGTCTCTCTCTCTCCGTCTCTGTCTCTCTGTCTCTCTGTTTCTCTCTCTCCGTCTCTCTGTCTCTCCGCCTTTCTGTCTCCCTCTCTCTCTGTCTCTCTCTCTCTGTCTCTCTGTCTCTGTCTCTGTCTCTGTCTCTGTCTCTCTCTCTCTCTCTTTCTCTCTCTCTCTCACACACACGCACACATAACTTTTCACAGCAGTTATAATCCTCTCAACCCCCTCTCTCAGCCATAGAGAAGAGCTGATTTATTGATATTATTTTACAGCCAGTCTTTTCCAGTTAGATAAAACGTTGATGAATTAGAAAACACATCAAGATGAATGAATTATAAATCAAGGTTGATGAGGAAGTAACTAACTATTTCTTCACAGTGTCTGTGTCCCATATTGCACTCTATGTCCTACATAGTGCACTACTTTTGTCCAGGGGCCATAAGGGGTTATTTATAGAATAGGGAGCCATTTGGGAAAGACAGAATAAAGTGCCTAAATTGCTCTTCTCTTTAATTAATACAGTCCAAACTTGTTTCTGTTTGATCCTGGGAAAGATAAATTAATTCTACTTCTTCTACTTCCCAAATGGCACCCTAGGGCCAATAAGGCTCTTGTCAAAGGTAGTGCACTATATACCGAATAGGGTGCTATTTAGAAGCATCACTTGATAGCTACATGCAGTACTACTTAGCATAAAGTGATCTGCCTGTGAGGTAACCCACAGGGATCTGCCTGTGAGGTAACACACACAGTGATCTGCCTGTGAGGAGAACACACATAGTGATCTGCCTGTGAGGTAACACACAGTGATCTGCCTGTGAGGTAACACACACAGTGATCTGCCTGGTAGGTAACCCACAGTGATCTGCCTGTGAGGGAGAACACACAGTGATCTGCCTGTGAGGGAGAATACACAGTGATCTGCCTGTGAGGTAACCCACAGTGATCTGCCTGTGAGGTAACACACACAGTGATCTGCCTGTGAGGTAACCCACAATGATCTGCCTGTGAGGTAACACACAGTGATCTGCCTGTGAGGGAGAACACACAGTGATCTGCCTGTGAGGGAGAATACACAGTGATCTGCCTGTGAGGTAACCCACAGTGATCTGCCTGTGAGGTAACACACACAGTGATCTGCCTGTGAGGTAACCCACAATGATCTGCCTGTGAGGTAACACACACAGTGATCTGCCTGTGAGGTAACCCACAGTGATCTGCCTGTGAGGTAACACACACAGTGATCTGCCTGTGAGGTAACACACACAGTGATCTGCCTGTGAGGTAACCCACAGTGATCTGCCTGTGAGTTAACCCACAGTGATCTGCCTGTGAGGTAACCCACAGTGATCTGCCTGTGAGGTAACCCACAGTGATCTGCCTGTGAGGTAACCCACAGTGATCTGCCTGTGAGGTAACCCACAGTGATCTGCCTGTGAGGTAACCCACAGTGATCTGCCTGTGAGGTAACCCACAGTGATCTGCCTGTGAGGTAACCCACAGTGATCTGCCTGGTAGGTAACCCACAGTGATCTGCCTGTGAGGTAACCCACAGTGATCTGCCTGGTAGGTAACACAGGCCGTGTGTGCACTTGCATGTGATTGTATCCTGGGACGTAGTGCACACCTTCCCCTCAGAGGAGCTTGCTAGACTAATGCACTTGATTAAACAACCACTTCCTGTTATGTTACTGGGTCATTTCTTCTTCTTCTCTTTCTCTGTGTGATGAGCAGGAGGCCCCAAGCACACATTGGTGAATGTGAAGGTCAGACAGTATCTCCGTCCCAAACGGAACCCTCTATGGTGCACGACGTCTGATGGGCGCTGGTCAAACATAAAAGGAAAAATGGGTGCTATTTTGGACACAGACAAGGTCAGCTATTGTGTTGGGAGGCTGTGTGCATTCATAGTGTGCAAAGCTGTCATCAAGGCAAAGGGTGGCTACTTTGGAGAATCTCAAATATAAAATAGAAATATAAGTTAATGATTTGTTTAACACTTTCTTGGTCACTACATGATTCCATCTGTGTTATTTCATAGTTTTGATGTCTTCACTATTATTCTACAATGTAGAAAATAGTAAAAAAATTAAGAAAAACCTTGAATGGGTAGGTGTGTTCACACCTTTGACTAGTACTGTATAGCAATCAATTAATAAATGTACTGAACATTCCTTTCGATCTCTTATCCAGATTTTAGCAGAGATGCAGAGAAGCACATTTAGTTTCATAGAAAGAGAACCACCAGTCAAGAGGATACAGACAGAACCACCAGTCAAGAGGATACAGACAGAACCACCAGTCAAGAGGATACAGACAGCTCAAGAGGTATGCTTTAGATATGCAGAAAAATAGACCGTACATATTTTTCAAATAGAATTTCAGTTGTTTGGAAGCTAAATTACCCCCCGGCCATCCTCACGTACTTTGCACCTCCTCAGATTGTTGGAGTTCATGACACCGCTGGGGGTGTGTGTGTGTGTGTGTGTGTGTGTGTGTGTGTGTGTGTGTGTGTGTGTGTGTGTGTGTGTGTGTGTGTGTGTGTGTGTGTGTGTGTGTGTGTGTGTGTGTGTGTGTGTGTGTGTGTGTGTGTGGAGTTCAGATGGGAAAGTCAGGCCACGGGAGAAACAGGACTGGGCTGGAGCTCAGGAAGTAGAGGAAAGAGAGATGGGGGAGGGAGAACATCTTAGTGGTGTTAAGGTAGGGCCCATGGGACAGGAGATGTGGAGTGTAGGGCCCATGGGACAGGAGATGTGGAGTGTAGGGCCCATGGGACAGGAGATGTGGAGTTATGGAGAAGATACAGGTTGATACAGGTGGATAGAGGTAGGTAGAGGTATATACAGGTAGATAGAGGTAGATACAGGTAGATAGAGGTAGATAGAGGTAGGTAGAGGTATATACAGGTAGATAGAGGTAGATACAGGTAGATAGAGGTAGGTCGAGGTATATACAGGTAGATAGAGGTAGGTACAGGTGGATACAGGTAGATAGAGGTGGATACAGGTAGATAGAGGTAGATACAGGTAAATAGAGGTAGATACAGGTAGATAGAGGTAGGTAGAGGTAGGTAGAGGTAGATAGAGGTAGGTAGAGGTAGATACAGGTAGATAGAGGTAGATACAGGTAGATAGAGGTAGATAGAGGTAGATACAGGTAGATAGAGGTAGATAGAGGTAGATACAGGTAGATAGAGGTAGGTAGAGGTAGATACAGGTAGATATAGGTAGGTAGGTAGAGGTAGATAGAGGTAGATACAGGTAGATAGAGGTAGGTAGAGGTAGATACAGGTAGATAGAGGTAGGTAGAGATAGATACAGGTAGATAGAGGTAGATAGAGGTAGATACAGGTAGATAGAGGTAGGTAGAGGTAGATACAGGTAAATAGAGGTAGGTAGAGGTAGATACAGGTAGATAGAGGTAGGTAGAGGTAGATACAGGTAGATAGAGGTAGATAGAGGTAGATACAGGTAGATAGAGGTAGATACAGGTAAATAGAGGTAGATAGAGGTAGATACAGGTAGATAGAGGTAGGTAGAGGTAGATACAGGTAGATAGAGGTAGGTAGAGGTAGATAGAAGTAGGTAGAGGTAGATACAGGTAGATAGAGGTAGGTAGAGGTAGATACAGGTAGATAGAGGTATATACAGGTAGATAGAGGTAGATACAGGTAGATAGAGGTAGGTACAGGTAGATAGAGGTAGGTAGAGGTAGATAGAGGTAGGTAGAGGTAGATACAGGTAGATAGAGGTAGATACAGGTAGATACAGGTAGATAAAGGTAGGTAGAGGTAGATACAGGTAAATAGAGGTAGATACAGGTAGATAGAGGTAGGTAGAGGTAGATACAGGTAGATAGAGGTAGGTAGAGGTATATACAGGTAGATAGAGGTAGGTACAGGTGGATACAGGTAGATAGAGGTGGATACAGGTAGATAGAGGTAGATACAGGTAGATAGAGGTAGATACAGGTAGATAGAGGTAGGTAGAGGTAGATACAGGTAGGTAGAGGTATATACAGGTAGATAAAGGTAGGTACAGGTGGATACAGGTAGATAAAGGTAGATAGAGGTAGATAAAGGTAGATAGAGGTAGATACATGTAGATATAGCTAGAGAGGTAGATACAGGTAGATACAGGTGGAAACAGGTAGATAAAGGTAGATAGAGGTGGATACAGGTAGATACAGGTAGATAAAGGTAGATAGAGGTAGATAAAGGTAGATAGAGGTGGAAACAGGTAGATAAAGGTAGATAGAGGTAGATACAGGTGGATACAGGTGGAGTGACAGAACGAGGGGATGGGATGGGGTGGAAGGCATAGGAGGGGATGGGGCGGAAGGGATGGGGGGGCTGTACTGATGGGGCGGAAGGCTGTACTGCCATAAAGAGGGATACATGTTACTGTGGGCTTCAGGGTCTGATTAATATGCCTATAAATGATGCGGCCATTAGACCATATTCCAACGCATAATATGCAGAGGCACCCCGTTTCAGCATGGATTCTGACAGATCCAGGATCCAAAAACCAGCTGTCACCTCTCTATAAATATCAGTGTGTCTCCTGTCCAGTGAAGACCAGATGGCCATGTTAATACCAGGTGTCACCTCTCTATAAATATCAGTGTGTCTCCTGTCCAGTGATGACCAGATGGCCATGTTAATACCAGGTGTCACCTCTCTATAAATATCAGTGTGTCTCCTGTCCAGTGATGACCAGATGGCCATGTTAATACCAGGTGTCACCTCTCTATAAATATCAGTGTGTCTCCTGTCCAGTGATGACCAGATGGCCATGTTAATACCAGGTGTCACCTCTCTATAAATATCAGTGTGTCTCCTGTCCAGTGATGACCAGATGGCCATGTTAATACCAGGTGTCACCTCTCTATAAATATCAGTGTGTCTCCTATCCAGTGAAGACCAGATGGCTGTAAATGTGAGCGGTACTGACCGTCTTTGGGCAGAGAGAGAGGTAGATCCAGACTGGGTGTTAGACCAGACGAGATGCTGCCGCTGTGGAGAGACCAGCTCAGCTCTGACATGCTGTCTGGAATCCAGCCACACAGACTGGACTCAAAGTCACACAGACCGCCCAGAGACCACACAGTAGTGCCTAAAGAGGAGGGGTAGAGAGGGAAAAGGAGAGAGAGAGAACAAGATAAGTTAAACCCATTACATGGGGCGGCAGGGTAGCCTAGTGGCTTGAGCGTTGGACTAGTAACCGAAAGGTTTCAAGTTCAAATCCCTGAGCTGATAAGGTACAAATCTGTCATTCTGCCCCTGAACAGGCAGTTAACGCACTGTTCCTAGGCCGTCATTGAAAATAAGAATTTGTTCTTAACTGACTTGCCTGGTTAAATAAAGGTAAAATAAAGAACATTTAGCCTAGTTCCTACCACGGTGCTGTTAGTTCCAAGTTTCTTACACTCCTTTTGGGAGAACTCACACCCATGGCCTTGAATGAGGCTTGTTAGAGATTAGCATGCAGCATTAGCGCTGAGCCCTGACACCTCCTGATAGAGGTCTAGATTATAGATTAAACAACAGGAGTGCTGGGCTAACGCTAGCTACAGTTAGCCTCATCAGCATGGAGCCCTACACCCTGGAATCACCCCTCAGAAATCAGCAGAGAAGAGAGAAGCAGAGACACACACATACAGCGTAATGTTAGCATTATAATGTTAGCATTATAATGTTAGCGGCATAATGTTAGCATTATAATGTTAGCGGCATAATGCTAGCATTATAATGTTAGCGGCATAATGTTAGCATTATAATGTTAGCAGCATAATGTTAGCACTATAATGTTAGCAGCATAATGTTAGCATCGTAATGTTAGCGGCATAATGTTAGCACTATAATGTTAGCGACAAAATGTTAGCACTATAATGTTAGCGACAAAATGTTAGCATTATAATGTTAGCGACAAAATGTTAGCATTATAATGTTAGCGACAAAATGTTAGCACTATAATGTTAGCATTATAATGTTAGCGGCATAATGTTAGCACTATAATGTTAGCGACAAAATGTTAGCATTATAATGTTAGCGACAAAATGTTAGCATTATAATGTTAGCGACAAAATGTTAGCACTATAATGTTAGCATTATAATGTTAGCGGCATAATGTTAGCACTATAATGTTAGCGACAAAATGTTAGCATTATAATGTTAGCGACAAAATGTTAGCATTATAATGTTAGCGGCATAATGTTAGCGACAAAATGTTAGCATTATAATGTTAGCGGCATAATGTTAGCGGCATAATGTTAGCACTATAATGTTAGCGACAAAATGTTAGCATTATAATGTTAGCGACAAAATGTTAGCATTATAATGTTAGCGGCATAATGTTAGCGACAAAATGTTAGCATTATAATGTTAGCGGCATAATGTTAGCGGCATAATGTTAGCATTATAATGTTAGCGGCATAATGTTAGCATTATAATGTTAGCGGCATAATGTTAGCATTATAATGTTAGCGACAAAATGTTAGCATTATAATGTTAGCGACAAAATGTTAGCATTATAATGTTAGCGGCATAATGTTAGCGACAAAATGTTAGCATTATAATGTTAGCGGCATAATGTTAGCGGCATAATGTTAGCATTATAATGTTAGCGGCATAATGTTAGCATTATAATGTTAGCGGCATAATGTTAGCATTATAATGTTAGCGGCATAATGTTAGCACTATAATGTTAGCATTATAATGTTAGCGGCATAATGTTAGCATTATAATGTTAGCGGCATAATGTTGGAAGAGAGACAGCTCATTTCTGTGACGGAGCGTCAGTTTACGTTGCTATTAGTTGAAAACACATAAGAGCACAAATCCAGCGCACACACAGTGGACTAACCACATCCTCATTGGAACATAGGATAGCTAGCTCAATCGATGATGCTGATCAGACAGATCGTGATCAATACGTGTCTGAGCCTTACACCACGGTGAGGCCCTGTGTGCGTGTGTACCTGGTCCTCTCGAGGCAGCGGTGGTCTCCTCTAGTCTAGGCAGTGGGGTTGTGGCAGTGTCAGGAAGAGTAGTCATTTCTGTAGAGAGGAGAAAAGAGCAGAGAGGATGATTAACTTTATCCTACAATTGTACACGAGGTTCACTGGAAATTAGACCTCTGCTTTACACTAAACCCCTGAGAACCAACAACAAGAGTCTGAATTGTGGAGACTAACACCAGGGGCTGAGGGCAGCGCTCAGATTACAACCCTGGCGAAGGCCCCGCACCTGGTTAAATAATTATGTTATTTTCTTACCAATTTCAATGCTGCACGTATTGCCAGTATACATTGATTTAATTCTGTCATATGTTTTACCCCCTTCACCACTTTCAATAACTTTGTAGAACAGTCCTGTATGCCAAATAGAATCAAATGCTTTTTGGATGTCGATAAAGCGAGTGTATATTTTGGTGGACATGTTTATCTATCAGGGTGTGTAGGGTGTAAATATGATCAGTTGTGCGATGTTTTGGTATAAATCCAATTGGGCTTTTACTCAAGACATTGTGCTTATTAAGGAAGTTTAGAACTCTTACATTTATAATATTAGAAAAAACCTTCCCCAGTCAATCACCACCTTCCGGAGACACCTGAAACCCCACCTCTTTAAGGAATACCTAGGATAGGATAAGTATTCCCTCTCACCCCCCCCCCCCCTTTAAGATTTAGATGCACTATTGTAAAGTGACTGTTCCACTGGATGTCATAAGGTGAATGCACCAATTTGTAAGTCGCTCTGGATAAGAGCGTCTGCTAAAATGACTTAAATGTAAATGTTACTGTTCACACAAATGCCTCTGTTAGGGTCAAATTAGTCTCTGTTCTTAAAGATTGGGGTTATGAGTCCTTGATTCCAGATGTGAGGGAAATAACCTACACTCAGGATCAAATTAAACAGTTTTAATATAGCCAATTGAAATTTTGCACTAGTGAATTTTGTATCTCATTTAGGAATCCATCAGGTTCGCATGCCTTTTTAAATCTGAGAGCCTGAAGTTTCTTATAGAGCTCCTGGTCAGTAATAGTTTAGTTTCTTATAGAGCTCCTGGTCAGTAATAGTTTAGTTTCTTATAGAGCTCCTGGTCAGTAATAGTTTAGTTTCTTATAGAGCTCCTGGTCAGTAATAGTTTAGTTTCTTATAGAGCTCCTGGTCAGTAATAGTTTAGTTTCTTATAGAGCTCCTGGTCAGTAATAGTTTAGTTTCTTATAGAGCTCCTGGTCAGTAATAGTTTAGTTTCTTATAGAGCTCCTGGTCAGTAATAGTTTAGTTTCTTATAGAGCTCCTGGTCAGTAATAGTTTAGTTTCTTATAGAGCTCCTGGTCAGTAATAGTTTAGTTTCTTATAGAGCTCCTGGTCAGTAATAGTTTAGTTTCTTATAGAGCTCCTGGTCAGTAATAGTTTAGTTTCTTATAGAGCTCCTGGTCAGTAATAGTTTAGTTTCTTATAGAGCTCCTGGTCAGTAATAGTTTACTTTCTTATAGAGCTCCTGGTCAGTAATAGTTTAGTTTCTTATAGAGCTCCTGGTCAGTAATAGTTTAGTTTCTTATAGAGCTCCTGGTCAGTAATAGTTTAGTTTCTTATAGAGCTCCTGGTCAGTAATAGTTTAGTTTCTTATAGACATTTCTAACATCATTACAGTGTAGGAACTACAGGACTAATGACTGTCAGTCCTTACTAACATCATTACAGTGTAGGAACTACAGGACTAATGACTGTCAGTCCTTACTAACATCATTACAGTGTAGGAACTACACGACTAATGACTGTCAGTCCTTACTAACATCATTACAGTGTCGGAACTACAGGACTAATGACTGTCAGTCCTTACTAACATCATTACAGTGTAGGAACTACAGGACTAATGACTGTCAGTCCTTACTAACATCATTACAGTGTAGGAACTACAGGACTAATGACTGTCAGTCCTTACTAACATCATTACAGTGTAGGAACTACAGGACTAATGACTGTCAGTCCTTACTAACATCATTACAGTGTCGAACTACAGGACTAATGACTGTCAGTCCTTACTAACATCATTACAGTGTAGGAACTACAGGACTAATGACTGTCAGTCCTTACTAACATCATTACAGTGTAGGAACTACAGGACTAATGACTGTCAGTCCTTACTAACATCATTACAGTGTAGGAACTACAGGACTAATGACTGTCAGTCCTTACTAACATCATTACAGTGTCGGAACTACAGGACTAATGACTGTCAGTCCTTACTAACATCATTACAGTGTAGGAACTACAGGACTAATGACTGTCAGTCCTTACTAACATCATTACAGTGTCGGAACTACAGGACTAATGACTGTCAGTCCTTACTAGCATCATTATTTTTACTTACTCTTTACAGTTCAAGACTTAATTAATTGGCCAATACGTGAAGAGAAGCGCTAATCACACAGCTACTTCAGCACCCTATAAAAATATATAAATATATGTGGGAGGGAGCCATTTGTAATATATTAGGGAATGAATAAACCCAGACATGAAATAGTAGCTCCAGCTGCCACCGGTTGGTTTTGACGTTAAACTGTATTTAAACTGTATCAATCTGTTGCCCTTTGAAACTGCAATTAACCCCCCAGACAGACCTGGGAGGAGGGAGAGAGAGGGAGCATCAGTACCAACACACAGTCGGTCAGAGAGTCAGTCAGTCAGTCAGTAAAACAGAGTCAGTCAGTCAGTAAAACAGAGTCAGTCAGTCAGTAAAACAGAGTCAGTCAGTCAGTCAGTAAAACAGAGTCAGTCAGTCAGTAAAACAGAGTCAGTCAGTCAGTCAGTAAAACAGAGTCAGTCAGTCAGTAAAACAGAGTCAGTCAGTCAGTAAAACAGAGTCAGTCAGTCAGTAAAACAGAGTCAGTCAGTCAGTAAAACAGAGTCAGTCAGTCAGTAAAACAGAGTCAGTCAGTCAGTCAGTAAAACAGAGTCAGTCAGTCAGTCAGTAAAACAGAGTCAGTCAGTCAGTCAGTAAAACAGAGTCAGTCAGTCAGTAAAACAGAGTCAGTCAGTCAGTAAAACAGAGTCAGTCAGTCAGTAAAACAGAGTCAGTCAGTCAGTAAAACAGAGTCAGTCAGTCAGTAAGGGCTGAATCCACTGCTTACGTTTTCATGCACTGACATCAATTCAAGATTTAAGAGCTCATCAAGATAGGAGTACAGATGTCAAGTTAGGATTATGCCCTTAGTCAGTCCTCTACCTTAGGGGCGGCAGCGTAGCCTAGTGGTTAGAGCGTTGGACTAGAAACCGGAAGGTTGCGAGTTCAAACCCCCGAGCTGACAAGGTACAAATCTGTCGTTAACCCACTGTTCCCAGGCCGTCATTGAAAATAAGAATATGTTCTTAACTGACTTGCCTAGTTAAATAAAGGTAAAATAAAATAAAAAAATAGTCAGTCCTCTACCTTCTCCATAACCTGGCAGTCATCTCCCTCTCCCCTCCCTCTCTCAGTCCTCTACCTGCTCCACAACCTGACAGTCATCTCCCTCTCTCTTCTCTCCCCTCTCCTCTCTCCTTCCTAGCTCCCTCCTCTCTTCCCCCCTTCTCTCGTCTCTCCCTCCTCTCTTCCCCCTTCTCTCGTCTCCCCCTTCTCTCCTCTCTTCCCCTCTCCTCTCTTCCCCCTTCTCTCTCGTCTCTCCTCCTCTCCTCTCTTCCCCCTTCTCTCATCTCTCCCTCCTCTCTTCCCCCTTCTCTCCCTCCTCTCTTCCTCCTCTCCTCCCCCTTCTCTCATCTCTCCCTCCTCTCTTCCCCCTTCTCTCGTCTCTCCCTCCTCTCCTCCCCCTTCTCTCCTCTCTTCCCCCCTCCTCTCTTCCCCCCTTCTCTCGTCTCTCCCTCCTCTCTTCCTCCTCTCTCCCCCCTTCTCTCCTCTCTTCCCCCTTCTCTCATCTCTCCCTCCTCTCTTCCCCCTTCTCTCGTCTCTCCCTCCTCTCTTCCTCCTCTCCTCCCCTTCTCTCCTCTCTTCCCCCTTCTCTCATCTCTCTCTCCTCTTCCTCCTCTCTTCCTCCTCTCTTCTCTCCCTCTCTTCCCCCTTCACTGTCTTTCCCTTCTCTCTTTCTCCTCTCTTCCCCTCTTCTCTCGTCTCTCCCTCCTCTCTTCCTACTCTCTTCCCCCCTTCTCTCCTCTCTCCCTCCTCTCTTCCCCCTTCTCTCCTCTCTCCCTCCTCTCTATCTCCTCTCTCCCTCCCCTCTCCCACCTCTGTCTCCCATTACCGTCTGCCCAGACTAAACAATTAATGAGCCATCATCTCTCCTTATGGAGCTATTCAGTTAAAGGTCAGGGCCTGTCACTATGTTATTGCTGTGACATTAAAACCTTTAGGTGACTTTAGGGGTGTGTCAGCAGTGACGGGGCTGAGAAGCTGAGTCACCTTCACAGACCCGACAGTCAAGAGAGAATATACAGGCAGGAAGTGATGAAGTCACATTCTAGAATTCACAGAATTTACATTCTAAGAACTGATGGCAGCTATGGGATCTCATGGATATTTGTACCAGAGGACCACATACAGGGAGCTGTAATCTGTACCAGAGGACCACATACAGGGAGCTGTAATCTGTACCATAGGACCACATACAGGGAGCTGTAATCTGTACCAGAGGACCACATACAGGGAGCTGTAATCTGTACCATAGGACCACATACAGGGAGCTGTAATCTGTACCATAGGACCACATACAGGGAGCTGTAATCTGTACCATAGGACCACATACAGGGAGCTGTAATCTGTACCATAGGACCACATACAGGGAGCTGTAATCTGTACCAGAGGACCACATACAGGGAGCTGTAATCTGTACCATAGGACCACATACAGGGAGCTGTAATCTGTACCATAGGACCACATACAGGGAGCTGTAATCTGTACCAGAGGACCACATACAGGGAGCTGTAATCTGTACCAGAGGACCACATACAGGGAGCTGTAATCTGTACCAGAGGACCACATACAGGGAGCTGTAATCTGTACCAGAGGACCACATACAGGGAGCTGTAATCTGTACCAGAGGACCACATACAGGGAGCTGTAATCTGTACCAGAGGACCACATACAGGGAGCTGTAATCTGTACCAGAGGACCACATACAGGGAGCTGTAATCTGTACCAGAGGACCACATACAGGGAGCTGTAATCTGTACCATAGGACCACATACAGGGAGCTGTAATCTGTACCAGAGGACCACATACAGGGAGCTGTAATCTGTACCAGAGGACCACATACAGGAGCTGTAATCTGTACCAGAGGACCACATAATCAGGGAGCTGTAATCTGTACCAGAGGACCACATACAGGGAGCTGTAATCTGTACCATAGGACCACATACAGGGAGCTGTAATCTGTACCAGAGGACCACATACAGGGAGCTGTAATCTGTACCAGAGGACCACATACAGGAGCTGTAATCTGTACCATAGGACCACATACAGGGAGCTGTAATCTGTACCAGAGGACCACATA